>NC_084830.1:118113225-118415466 GCF_033115175.1 Lepus europaeus | reverse complement strand
GTGGGTATGAGAGAAATAAACACTATGTTCCTAAAGTTGTAGCTATGAAAAATGTATTCATTAAAAAAAACTTAAAAAAAAATGAGTCTTCCCAAAGAATATGTATGAACTTAAATGTATTGATTTCCCCACTCTTCAAGAGAACTGTGTTTATGGTTGTAGCTGTGATATTTCCCTTCCTCTTCTGCAGACAAATACAGTTGCTGGAAAATATATATTAAAGGACTTGATAGAATGAATTTACTAATCCTTTAAATGTATTCATCTTCAGGTGAAAACTCAAAGGGAGAAATAGCGTCATTGCTTCTAAGATGAAGGAGAACTTGGAAAATTAGGGTTTAATATGTGATCATTCCAAGATTTTTTACAGTATTGGATAGAACATCAGTTAACTCGATCTGGGTGTCAAATCAGATTACAAATTCTTAGCCCTGTTAACTTGTACTTACTTTGCTAAAAGTGGAAATTCCTTTCTCACATGATGTTTGTGAGATTAAATGATTATGTAGCTTCTAACACTGAGTTTAGGATATATTAAGTAATAAGTCAATAAATCTTAGTCAGTGCCTTCAGAGGACAATGTGGTCTCCTGAATTTAACCATCAAATTTTAAAACATTAAATTTACCTTTAATTTGCTTTCTTGATATAGACTCATTTGAATGGTTCCATCTTCAGTAGAACCACTGCCCCCAAGTAATGGAATCCCTCACATATACATTCTTAGCACTATTGGAATCATTCTCATTCCATTCATTACAAGAGGGAAAGACACTCCTTGCTGAAGAAAGGCAGCGTTTAACACATAACCTTCAAAACTCAGGCTTAACAGGCACTGAATGATAAAAGCACAAGAAAAGAGGAGAATCTTAGCTTTCTTCTCATGCAAACTTAACAAGAAACTACCCTAGAGGACCAAATGTTAATGGAATGAAGATGACAAATGGAGTCTTGGATCTTCTATTTCTTAGGAAGGGTATTTCTGCTTACACCACAGTTTTCCTATAAAGCATGCTGAGATCCACAGGCTGCTGACACAAAAGGTATGGGGGGGTGGGGTGGGGTGACCACCCATGGTGATCAAGTCAAATAACTGAAAATTCACACTTGAGGGCACCCTACCACAGTCAGGAGCTGATAGAGTTACCCAATAATTTATAATATTTGTTCATATTTAGATTATTTACTCAAGGAATTGGGAAGTTTTAATGTTATAAAAGGTTGATGAACATACTGGGTATTTATTCTAGCCCATGATCCCATGATTCACCTGAATCAGGTTTAATTTAAGGCTGATCTTTTTTTTTTTTTTGCTTGAAATACTGTGTATAAATTAATGTAAAGACAGAAAGTGCTGGCTGTATATTTATACCCTTTAATTTATTCTCAACTCACAAAGAGTTAAGTGCTTAAGATAAAGTACAGATGAGTCACAGATGAACTGTCGAAGCTACTTGTTCTTTGCACCATTTGTATTGATGAGCAGAGAACCGCCTATACGTAAGCCAATCTGGATAAATCAGTTATGCTTATCTTTGACATTCTTTCTTCTTTTTTTAGGTTTGTGAGAAAGAAAGAGATTAGCTAGCCAGGTGATACATTGGGACAGAAGCTAAGAGCAAAGAAGGTTGTTGATTTGTGGAAAGAAAAAACTTTATCATCTCAAGGATTTTATTCCCAGCTCATGCGTTTTTCTCCTATATCCTCATTTTCTCCCTGTTATTTTTAACTATTACCTTAAATAATACATTCTAAAAGAGTTGGTCCTTGGCTCTCTCAAATATAAGAAAAGATCTACTCACTGGCGGACACACCATCCTGATTCAGTTGTCTGCTTTATTCTCCCTGGGTACTTTCTTGTGTGCTGCATGTTTATAGTCTGATTCTCCCTGTTTCCAAGGTGGCTTCTTCATGAAAAGGGGATGCTAATTATCCATATACAACACGGTATCTGCAGTACACACCACCATGCCTGACACAGAAGGCTCTCAGAAATATTAGTTAAATCTGTGTAAGGAAATTATGAGTCAAAAAATCATATAATCGAAAGATAAAGACACAGGAAAGGGACTATGTTTACTTTTCAATTTCACTTAGTTCAATTTCTTGTAATTCCATCCTTAAGATTTCTCCATATCTTTAATTTTTTCTGTTCTATTCCATCTTCCAATCAAATGATGTATAAGTAAGAGTTTGCTTTTCTTGACCCTCTGTGTCCTCATTTTTTAGAAACACCAGCAAATGACAGTTAAGCAGATTAAAATGAAAAAAAAAAAAAAGCTACAATATATTTTGTTAGTAAAACCAATGCTGTCTTATCTGAGGTGCCCTCTTAAGCCCCCGGTACCATCTTAGACTCTGGTCCCATCGCCATCTTGTGCAATAAGCTTCGGTCCTAATCCCAGCCTGGCTTACTAGAAGCCAGGTGACCAAATGACCCAACCATGAGCATCAGTTCCACCCCCACCTTAAGGAGATTTGCTGCTCCCACTTCCCTACCCCTTGCGAGGCTATAAGAAAACCTGCTTTCCCGCACAATCTCTCTCTTCCTGCACCCCCCATCTCTCTTAAGTCTGTCAGGTTCCCCCACCCCCGACAATAAACCTTTCCTTTAACTCTGGTGTTTGGTGTGTTTTGTGGTGTCCTTCCATATGTAGGAACATTTTAAACTACATACCATACACATTTAAAGACACTTTATATAACCAGTAGATAATCAATTCTTGAATGAACTTTCCAGTTTTCACTTTACGAAGTAGGACAAATTGATCCAGAGAGCTTAAAATGCCTTCTCATGTTTGCAGAAACTATGTGGTTCTCTGACTCTGGATTCTGTTTTCAGTTCACCTTCTCAAACTGCCTCCTCGAAATCTTGCCAAGTGTTCCAGCCTTGGGGGTGCTGAGGTGACTTGCCCAAAGCCACACACCTGGCATCCTGGAAGACTCCTGACTCCTAGTTTAGCACCTTTTTATATTACATCTTGCTGCCTCCCATTCTTATTGAATTGTAATGAGCTCCACTCTATTTTAATTGAGTATGTTAATGTGTTAGTATAGGTCTCAGCTTGACCTTGTATCTGTTTGTCTTTGCTGCTCTGTTTCTGTTCAAACTGCGAGCTCTTGGGAGGAGGAAAAGATGCCAACTTAACCAACCCACTGTCTTGTACTCCTGCAGGCTTAACAAACACTATTTGAAGATGATAACAATGACAGACCAAGCATAATAATATTCTGCTTTCTCTCCTGGGGACTTTGTGGTTGCTTTATTTTGCTTATGAAATTCTCTTGTTGTTTGAGAGGTAGGTCCTTCAGGGTTCTTCTAAAGGCCAGAAAATAGGAGCAACATTTTCTGTCAACAAATTTTCTCACCAGAATTCTAAATTTTCTCCCAGATTTGTAAAGGGAAATAGAAGTGTGAAACCCAGAGATAGAGTGTAGAGTGGGACTGTCATTTTGTATTTGTTTTCCAGGACACTGCTGAGCAGAGCAATTTAAATGGTAAATGCCACATTTCATTTGCAGGAGAGCAGGTGGCACTTGAGGCTGGGGAATTGAAAGATGCAGAATATGTAGGAAAGAAAACAACAACAGGTAAATGAAAGCCAAGGAGGTAGTTGAATATTATGTCTAACACTTTCCCTACAAAAATACAGAACTCCTCTGACTTGGAGATACATTATAGTAGCCAAGTTCCCATAGGCCATTTATTGGACTTAGAAATAACACAGGAGACTAGTTAGGTCCTGGAGCCAAACAACACAGGTTAAACTTGTAACACCAACCATTCTTAACTAATAACTGTTTGGGTTGTTGTGATTAAATGAAATACACACACAAAACTTCAAATAATGTAGCTCCCATGCTAGGCATGCATAAGTTTTACTCGTTATAATCCTCTTTACAGTTAAGGATTCATTCTTGTGATCAGAGCAAAAGGTTTGTCCCAGCTAGAGGACACAGTGATTATAAAATCTGAGCAGACAATACACTGGTGTGGGGGCAATCCCTCAGTAAGGCGGGACAAGTTAGATGCTGAGACCTTTGAAGTCCCCCCTGCCAATAATTAGTTTTCCAAAAATATTCGCTGTTGTACACAGATATATTACGAAATTATAAATGTATAATATAGTATTAAGACATAATCACCAATTAACACATATTCATTAATCCATTTATCATATTAGCTGCTGATAGCCCAAGGGACCTGAAGGGATTAGAGAAGACAGACTATGAATGTATATGGCAGACAGTGGCTAGCTGTTCCCCACATCTATTGCCTCTTCCTCTGGGGTACAAAGTCCTATTCCACCGAATACAACACAATTGAAGGGATGAGTGCCTCTTTCAGGCCCAGACTACTAATCATTTTCCCCAATAATATTCTTTAATTTCTTCCTCTGAGCTTTGAGGAAAAAGCATAGGGGCCTCGAGCATTACATGTTAAAGATGAAAAGTGCTCATAGCACTGATCCTATGATTTTGTTTAAAAAAAACACATGAGAAGTAGACTCCTCCTATGCTTGATCCCATATATAATACATATATATATATATATATTTATACATACATACATATATATATATTGGAACACATTTATTATAGAAATTAGCATTAATTCACAGGCAACACATATATATGTTTATATATGGTAAAATTTTGAGCAGGAGACAACAGATGAACAAGACAGGTACTAATAAAATAAGTTGCAACATGTTACAATACACTATGGTGTCATTTTATAAGTAAAATCTGCAAAGTTTTTTTTTCAAAGTTAAAGGGAATACGGTGTAGAAGACTATTATTTCTTGCCACTATTTGAAAATTCAGTGGTCCTCAAGAGCAGTCTTAAGTTCCTAATTAACAAAAGGACTCACATAACTCAATGAAAGCTGTTATGGTTGCAGCTCAATGTTCATCCCAGTTCAGATGGTACATATTACAGCTAAAGGTGCATGCTAATGTTTATCATGGCTAAATGATATGGTTTAAAGAAAGGCACAGCCCAAGAAAGTTCCAATACAGAGTCTCCAGTTATTTTCTCACAAAGGAGTGACGCACAGGATTGCTCTCCTGGACTAGAGGTGTAATATAACACATATCGTATCACCACCAGGAAGGCTCACCTGTGCCTTGGAAGCCTGTATTTTATTGAAGCTCCATCATGTAACAACAACTGGCTACCACAGGGTTTGACTTTCTGGATGTCAATCTGGTACCATACTACCCAAAATGCCCACTTTAGACACATAACTATACTACTACCTGGTGTTATTCAGGCCCCCAAGATAAGAAGAAAAAAAAGGATAAAAAACAAAAACAACCTACCAAACAAGCAAAAAAAAAAAACACACACACAAAAACAAAAACAAAAACAAAAAAACAAAAAAAATCTCCCCATCAGGCATGGCATTCTAAGGACTAAGAGTTACTCCCAAAAATTTCTGGCAATGGCTAGATCTCTCTTTAGAAAACCCTTCAGTTATTTCTGTGGCCTTCAGGAGGACACACAGGTATAGACTTTAGCACAAAGACACAAAGACAATGATGTTTTATTTGTCAGTCACATATATTCACACAAATTTGGGTAGATTTTGTACTTCCCTGGCATTTAAAAGAGGGCTGAAACTGAGGATTCACACTCTTGGCAGAGCTATGTTTTATGGGCTGTATAAACTAACCGGAGATAATATTTTTCTAATTTATGCAGGGTCAATAAATAAGTTTTTTTAATTTCTGAAGAGGTATTTTATATGTTAGAGGCAGCCTTGCTAACGTTCAGATGGTATTTCAGTCCATAAATATGCTATTCATATGGTCATCAATGGTCTCAGGCCTTGGCTTCTCTCTGTAAAGGCAGAAGTGATTCTTTATTCTCCGTAAGATGAGGTGAAAGTGTTTTAGATTTTTCAGAGTAACTATGTACAAGACAGGTAAGGCATTTTCTAGTTTCTTTAATAATATCTCTTAATACAATTTCAGAGCTTATTTATTTGTTTTTAGCTATTTGAAAGGCAGAGAGCAACAGAGAGAAAAACACAGAGATAGACAGAGATATATGGATAGACAGATAGATCAATCTTCCATCTCCATTGGTTTAGTCCCCGGATGTCCATCACAGCTGAGTGAGACCAGGCCAAAGCCAGGAATCAGGAACTCCTTACAGGTCACCCATGTGGGTGGTAGGGACTCAAGGGCTTGACCATCATCTTCTGCCTCCCAGTGTGCCCATCAGCTGCAAGCTCTATGTGGAGATGGAAATGGATCCCAGGCACTGCAATATGTGATGTGAGCATCCAAAGCAGTAGCTTATCCTGCTGCACCACACCACCTACCCTTCTCAGTATAATTTCAATCATTTGTATGCTAAACACACACACACAACTACAAAGATACACACATACATATATTTTACCTAGGAAACGCTGCCTCTACCGGGGAGAACTCTGCCAACACGGCTTAAACTCACAAATCCAGTTGTGTCCTTTGGATTGTCTGTGATATGGGGATGCAATTTTCCTTTTTGGTTTAAACTATTTTGACACAGATTCTTCCAATCTGAACTTTAAATGTTCCCGACTAATGTAATTAAATAAAACATATATTGGTAGAGGGGCAGAAGGAACAAAAGTCCTCAACTTCTCAGAAAAACATGGAATTGATTGGGATAAGGCAACAATACTCCCTTCTCAACTACCCACTTGATTTCATAAGATTCCTGCTCTTGATCATGCTACAAAGGCTTGGCTTCTGTATTTCTTTCGTTGATTCTTCTGTCCTGGCATATAGTTTATGCAGTCAGGGACCCTATGTCTGTAGTCATGATTCAGTTAGCAAGGCTGGAATGTGCAGTATCAACAGATTTCATCCACAGAAGTGTAATGAAGATTAATGAGCTCATTTCTCTCATAATTCAAAGTGACTTAACAGGGTAGCCCTTGTGGTTAGAGGGAGATAAACATGGGAGTGATTTGTGTGTGCCCAACACCTTTGACTCAATCAATCCTTCAAAACTGGGACTTACATGCTCTTTAAATTAGGCAAGTATCAAATAATTAACAATACCTAGCATATTTTTAGCATGAGGGGAAATTGTTCCCTCAATCAACATTCCCAACCAAATTACTTTAGTGAGGGGTAGAACAAAAATGCTGTAACTATTTTTACCACTGTCTCATACCCTTTAAAACTTAGGATTTGTAAACTACCCATGATGCACTAGGTGCCAAGTGGTAGTAAGTCTCTGTGTGCAAATATATATTGATGCCTAGCCCTAAGTGATCTAGAGGTAAAAGAATTTTGATCCAAATTACCTAAATAAGAACATAAACTCTAAGTAGAACTCCAATGTATTAAGTCATATTCAAAAAAGGGTTTAAACATTCATAACTTAATCTTTCCATTTACTTCTCTTGGTGAATATGAAATGATACAAATATAGATTTCATATTTTCTGTGAATTGGTTATTTTCTTTGAAAAGTTTTGTGTACTCAGGGAGAAAGTCTAAAAATATGTTAACAAAAGATAATTTTAAAATCACTGAGCACAATTTTTCATACACATAGAAAGTAGCACATTCCAAAGTTTTGAGTCATTAATGAAAGAATGCAAGAGGAGGTGTGGAAAACTTTTAAGAATGTGATATATGTATTTTATGTGGGCATCAAATGGGCTTATTAGTAGACAATCCAACATAACATTAAAGACACAAAATGAACATTGTGATAATTTTCCTATCCAGAGATAACTCAGAATAATGGTAAGCCAAATTACTTGAACTTACCAACTGGAGTTTTTGAGATTGATTTCTTACTCTAAGCTAATAAAAAAATCAAAGTCTAAATTTTTAATTTTTCTTAGCAAGAATGTAAATTCAAATTGTAGATTTGTCATTGGATACTGA
The DNA here is from genome assembly GCF_033115175.1 of Lepus europaeus. Taxonomy (NCBI): domain Eukaryota; kingdom Metazoa; phylum Chordata; class Mammalia; order Lagomorpha; family Leporidae; genus Lepus; species Lepus europaeus. The sequence continues at coordinate 118,407,566 of NC_084830.1, read as the reverse complement.
AGCTTAGCATACATAGTAAGGAAAATAAACTAACTAAATTGATTATGAAATACAAGTAGAGAGAGGGAGGGGGAAGTTTAGCTGATAAAATTTAGTTAATAAAGTAATAAGTGTAGGCAGCATTTATAAAGTGTCACATAGCAAACAGGCATATAAATGATAATAAGCAATTACACACAGTAATTTTTATCATGAATAATTTTTAAGATCCTCAGGAAAATATCACACAGTTCCAGGATTAAGAAACAAAGACAGATTACACAGGTATTACTCTGCCTCTTCTCTAGTTCCCAGCTTATGTGCCTGGACAAACACTGGAAGATAGGCCCAGTCCTTGAGCCCTTGCCACCCACATGAGATACCAGATGGAGTTACAGGCTCCCGGCTTTTGCCTGGTTCAGCCCTTTTGGAGAGTGAATCAGCAGATGAAAGATCTCTATCTCTCTCTGTTTCTCCCTCTCTCCCTGTCACTCTGCCTTTCAAATAAATTAAATAAATCTTGAGAGAGAGAGAGAGGGAGGGAGAAGGAGGGGTGAGGAAAAAGAGGAGAGAAATAGGGAAGGAAGAAACCTTGAATCAAAAGTTCTTGGTGTTTAATTTAAATCAACATCATCATCATCATTACCATGATGTTGGGGTGCTCTCATTCTCCCTAAAGCACTTTTGTCTAAAATGATAATTAATAATTGATTAAAATACAAATTACAGACAAAATTTAATATTACATTAAATAGAGGATTTTCCCACTTTTGGATACTCTGCCTCCTCTAATCTCTTACCTGCCTCTGTTTTTTGGGAACATAACTATTTATATCATAGCTAATAAAACACTGATAATTAGCTCACTGGATATATCACCATCCAGCAAAAAATTCACATTTCAGAGATAGGAAGGATATTATTTTTTAAGATTTATTATTTATTTATTTGAAACACAGAGTGGGAGGAAAAAGTGACAGAGAGGTAAAGAGATCTTTACTCCTCAAACGACTACAAAAGCTGGCATAGAGCCAGGAAGAAACCAGAGATGAATCAAGCACTTGTGACAACTTTTGCTGTTTTCCCAGGTGCTTGAGCCAGGACCTGGATGGTAGCAGAGCTGTCTGGACTCAAACTGGCTCTCCATTATGGGATGCTGGAATTGCAGGCAGCTTAACTCTGTGCCACGATGTTAGCCCCTACAAAGGATATTAGGCTGTTCTCAGAGAGATAAAGGCTATGCAGAAGAGAATTTGTCTTCTCTGCTTGGAATTAGTAACATGACCTGTCTGGAGGCATGAAGAAATTCTAACCAAACACAGAGGCTAGAAAGGCTGAGCACAGGGACACGTAACGAGAAATGTAAAATTAACCAAGTTCTGTAGAACTATGAGATCTTCAAAAAGTTATGAATTGCAATTTTTTTTGGACTAAAATACTTTTAACTCCAATTTTCTGCAAACTCTTTGGAGATTCTTCATATGAACAGCAAGGAAATATAGGTGAGTTTAAGCCTGGCTTGAGAGTTATTTGGGGGTTCCTTGGAAGAGCTTCAGGAAATGGGTCCTCATCTTTGTAAATTTGGGTCAGAGACTTCATTATAGTATCCTCAACAAGTTAAAAAGATTCCATGAATGCCTGTTATATGATGTGACATTTATATAATTCTTTGATTATTATTTTTAGTGGTCTGATATACTCTTGTTGACATTTCTTAGGAGAGAAACTTTTTAGCCATATTTAATGAAGGCATTTTTATATTCAAGATGTCTTTTTTTTATCATGGAATGTGCTTATCAGTAAGGATAGATGAAATTAAGATTGGAGAATGTCAGTGATTATAACACTCAAAGAAAGTAAATCAGGATCACTGAATAATGGATTAAGTGTCTAAACCAAGAGGAGGATTCTTTAAAAGAGGATGCTTTTGAAGTTGTCTGTTGGAGGAAAATGGTTGAGTTTGGAAACATGAGCATCCCTTATCACAAATCTTTCTAACCATAAAGCCTCAGGTCGATGACAAGTGATCAAGCACAGCTCTCTGGAGATTGAATAATTGATTCCACAGCCCATTGTTAAATGCATCCTGGGGCCTGGAGGAGCTGATTCCTAATAAAGACTGAGATTAAACTCCCTTTCCTGGTGACAAAATGACAATTTACAATTTCAATTATAGCTAACCAGGGAGAAAGACTGTAGAAGCAGAAAACAAAACCAGCAAGCTATGCTACACTAGGACGATCAATAAACTGGTCTTTGATACTAGCAGAAAAGAGGGTGATCATTTTAAAAGTCTTAAGTGTTATGATTTCAGACGGATGTAGTTCAAAGAGGAATGAACGAAAGTGGAAATCTATCTTCATTAAGATGTTCAGAGGCTGCAATAATGTCCTGTTCTAAGTGACCTTGCATAATCAACATGCTACTTCAATACAAGGCAAAAGACAGAACAGAGCTCACCAGCCATTATTCAATATTTGGATTCCCTAATACCTGCCAGTGTGTCATTGCTGACTCACCAAGCCGAGGCACTTATTCTGTGTATTCTTTCCTGTCTGTGGCAGACTGGGGTAGTCATTTCTTACTTGGCTTTATTAAAAAATAAAATCTTGGGGCCGGCGCTGTGGCGCAGCGGGTTAAAGTCCTAGCCTGCGACACTGGCATCCTATGTGGGCGGCGGTTCGAGTCCTGGCTGCTCCACTTCCAATTCGGCTCTCTGCTATGGCCTGGGAAGGCAGTGGAACATGGCCCAAGTCCTTGGGCCCCTGCACCTGTGTGGGAGGCCTGGAAGAAGCTCCTGGCTCCTGGCTTCAGAATGGTCCAGCTCTGGATGTTGCAGCTATTTGGGGAGTGAACCAGTGGATAGACGACCTCTCTGCCTCTCTGTAACTCTGCCTTTCAAATAAATAATAATAATAATAAAAACTAAAGCAAAAAAAACAACTGTATATATGCAGTACATGAATTTCATTAAAAAAAAAAAAACTGCTGCATACCTATAGTGTTAAGCATTGTAAAAAGTGCTAAAGTTAAATAGGCTCATTGGATTGATCTATTGTAGTTGTAACTTTTGTTTATGTTTGGCTTTCCAGATACCTTTAGGACAGAAATTTTGTCTAATTCACTGCTATATCCCCCATAGCTGGCAGAGTTCCAGTCACACAACAGCATCACCACAATCTCTTATTACAATTTTCATACCAGCTCATACTCAGTTCAATCAGATATCCTCAATGACAAATGCTTAGTATGTTATAATTTAACTCTGAATTATATACTTCATTACTTCATTATTGCTATCCCTATGAGACTTACCTATACCTTTTTGGCTGCTGACTCTCTGCACATGTATACATGGCATGTCTGTGCCATTGTCTCTTACATATGACTTTGTTTAGTCATTTCACGACTATGTATTAAACACAGACTATGTGGTAGGTTACCCACCCTAAGCAGGGTATATCCCATCTATATCCAGGATTGCTGCTCTTACAGCTAATTTGAACTAGTTTATATTGGGAAAAGGAAGCTTGTTTTAGTTAGTTCTCCATCTTCAAAGGACAAAATAGTGTAGGACCTGGTTCACAAAATAATTGAATTGATTCATAAACTAATATATGCATTTTGCATTTGTTCCACCTCCCTTACTTAGCCACTTAGAACCTGGATGACAGCTAAGCATAAGGAAGGGTTACAAATAATTGCTAATCTTTTACTTCATGCTTCATATATGGCAGAGTAAAAGCTAAACAAAGTCTTTGGAGACATAATTTTTCTAAAATTTTATGATGTTTAAGAAACATCATGAGTCTATTATCGGATCTTGTTTTGTATATGAGTAAACCACAGGTTGAAGAGTTTAAATTATTAGTAAGAAGCAAATCTGATGGTGCCGCGGCTCAAAAGGCTAATCCTCCACCTAGCGGCACTGGCACACCGGGTTCTAGTCCTGGTCGGAGCGCCCGATTCTGTCCCAGTTGCCCCTCTTCCAGTCCAGCTCTCTGCTGTGGCCCGGGAGTGCAGTGGAGGATGGCCCAAGTGCTTGGGCCCTGCACCCGCATGGGAGACCAGGAGAAAGCACCTGGCTCCTACCTTCAGATCAGCGCGGTGAGCTGGCCACAGCGCGCCGGCCGCGGCAGCCATTGGAGGGTGAACCAACATCAAAGGAAGACCTTTCTCTGTGTCTCTCTCTCACTGTCCACTCTGCCTATCAAAAAAAAAAAAAAAAAAAAAAAGAAGAAGAAGAAGCAGCCGCAGCAAATCTTACTCAGATAAGTCTTGTATTAGTATGTTCTAAAACAAGGTGACAGATGAAGGTTGATCAGTTGTGAGATTAAAAAGTATAATTTACTTCTTGAAAAGGCTCGTTATCGGGGCCGGTGCCGTGGCTCACTTGGTTAATCCCCCGCCTGCTGTGCCAGCATCCCATATGGGCGCTGGATTCTAGTCCCAGTTGCTCCTTTTCCAGTCCAGTTCTCTTTTGTGGCCTGGGAGGGCAGTGGAGGATGGTCCAAGTGCTTGGGCCCCTGCACCCGCATGGGAGACCAGGAAGAAGCACCTGGCTCCTGGCTTCGGATCGGCACAGCACTGGCCATAGAGGCCCATTTGGGAAGTGAACCAATGGAAGGAAGACCTTTCTCTCTGTCTCTTTCTCTCTCTCATTGTCTGTAACTATACCTGTCAAATAAATTAAAAAAAAAGAAAGAAAGAAAAAGCTCGTTATCTAATCATGAGTAAAATGCCCTTAGGAAAGAAGGGTAACCTAAGCTCCTGATATGGGATATGAGAATTTTTGGGTGTTTTTCCTGACTTGTTTTTTCATTCTCTTTAATGCACATCTAACTTTTGTCTAACTGGGTTGCAGGTAACTGGACTAAAAAACTATTATTGAAAGTGAACTCCACATTTAGTAAACTTATAAAAGTTTCAAAGCTTGTATTACCTTATACTATAGTTATAGTATAGATATAGACCATATCATTTTATTAAGATGACTTAATAATATTAGCAAAAAGTAATTCATCCACAAGAGGTTTCAACTTAATTTACTTATCTCTGAGATCTCTCATTCATTTCACATATTATCTAAAAATCCTCATCCTCCAGCCAAAATTGCACAGTCCAAAACACTTTTAGCAGCCAACATTTTAATGGTCTGAGACATTACTATAACTAAACTTGTAATTTTTACCTTAAAAAGTCACACTATCCTAGCCGGCGTCGCGGCTCACTAGGCTAATCCTCCGCCTTGCAGCGCCGGCACACCGGGTTCTAGTCCCGGTCGGGGCACCGATCTTATCCCGGTTGCCCCTCTTCCAGGCCAGCTCTCTGCTGTGGCCAGGGAGTGCAGTGGAGGATGGCCCAAGTGATTGGGCCCTGCACCCCATGGGAGACCAGGAGAAGCACCTGGCTCCTGCCATCGGATCAGCACGGTGCGCCAGCCGCAGCGCGCCTACCGCGGCGGCCATTGGAGGGTGAACCAACGGCAAAAGGAAGACCTTTCTCTCTGTCTCTCTCTCACTGTCCACTCTGCCTGTCCAAAAAAAAAAAAAAAAAAAAAAAAAAAAAGTCACACTATCCTAAAAGTATCATATTGCATTGCTTGTGGTTTTAACCTGATTTCTGATTGCAGAATTATCAAGGTGCCAGTTCACAACATTTATTTTAGAAATCATACCCTTAATTTGTCCTTTTTTTTTTTTTTTTTAGAAAAGTGAACAATTTGTAATGATCATGGAAATAAAATTAGTGAAGTGCTGACTGGCACAAAGCAGAATATTTAGAGCAATACACCATTGCCTTCTGGGTGGTTTCAATACAAAATACATCATCAAAGGAGTACTGAGAGATGGGTGAAGAGCAACTTAGGACTGCTCTAAAAATATAAATAACTACAGGATTATTATAAGATCTGATAAGTAATATCAATCAGATTCTGAAAGTCCAGTGGTTAGTGGAGAAGGCAAGAGAAAGAAAAAAAAGGCTCATAAAAGAAATAGAGCAACTCTAGGACATCAAGAACCATTTGAAGCTTATTCAAAAATCCTGCAAACACAAGACTGGTTCTCTGACATCAAGTAAACAAAATGAATAAAGCACATTCTGACAAACGTCACTCAGAGAGTCATCCTGAAGCCTCCCTTGCTTTTGAAAGATAAATTTTCTCTCAAGTCTTGATGTATTTGCAGCTGTCATTAATGGGTAGGAGGAATACAACCCCCAGCCCTTTATCTTTAAATGCCTTGCTATGTTTGATTTTGATTGCTAAATTTGGCAAGAGACATATAGTCTGCTAAGTAACTGACACTAAAAATAGACACAAAAATACTGTCAACTATTTGAGGCAAAAAAGTAGGGGCAAAAAGACAACAATCTTGATTCCAATATATAAGACCCTTAATGCAAAACTGTTTTGAATAAAAACAAACCTTATAATAAGTAATATTTAATGAAATTGGAAATGAATTGTTAAGTTATACATCACTGAAACTGGAAAATATTTAACCACTAATTATTCTGTTTGCTACCACTTGATATTCTAGCACAATTGAGATTGTTCATTTTCTCAGGCATATTATTTGTGTAAATTATTCAAGCTGCTAGCTAGAGAACAGTGATATTCAGGTAATGGCTGGAATAGAAATTGTATTCAAATAAATGAATCTTAATTTGCAGCATATGATTATGGAAAATTACCCTGCGTTTAATGCGATTTAACAACATAAAACACAAAAATATTTTAGAATCTATTCAAGATTTAGATAAATGCAAATATGTCAAATTGTAGATATTTGGCTCATAACATACAATTTAAAACTACAAAAAGACTTATAATGAGACATTTTGTTACTTGACCAGTGCAATATACCCCATATACACTTGAAGTTTCCCTAAATCTAAATGGAAAGCAAAGCATTCTCAATCTTTTCTTTAAATCAACTCTACATATATACTCTAGATCTGGTATTTCTAATGTTTTCATGAAAGTGTTAAAAATCAGATTTTGTCCGTCCTGCAATTTCTATTAAACAAAAGTACTCATGTGACTTAACATTGATTTCACCATTAGAAATGTATTCTGCAGATGTACCTCAATAAATATAGAAACAGATGCAAAACATATTTATTGAGCACTGTTCATAATAGGAGAGAGAGAGAGAGAAAGAGAGATTCATAGAACCAAATTGCCACTTTGGAGACAGGGCACATTGTGATATAATAATAATGTGAAAATGCAGTAGAAATATTCATGCTCACATGGAAAAATCTCCAGTATATGTTAATCAGAAAGGTAAAATTCAAACCATGCTTTTTAATATAAGCTTGATTTGGTAGAAAAATATAATTTTTCAACTTCTAGAATATTAAATGTTGAGAATATTGTAGTGACTAGGGTCTCTAATATTTAATATTTTATCCATGAACATATATGAGACTTGCATTTTTAAGAAAAAAATGACAGAACATCAAAGCCAAAAAATATATCATTGAGGCCGGCGCCATGGCTCAACAGGCTAATCCTCTGCCTGCGAAGCCGGCACACTGGGTTCTAGTCCCGGTCGGGGCGCTGGATTCTGTCCCAGTTGCCCCTCTTCCAGGCCAGCTCTCTGCTATGGCCCAAGAGTGCAGTGGAGGATGGCCCAAGTCCTTGGGCCCTGTACCCCATGGGAGACCAGGAGAAGCACCTGGCTCCTGGCTTCGGATCAGCGCGGTGCGCCGGCCGCAGCGCGCTGGCCGCAGCAGCCATTGGAGGGTGAACCAACGGCAAAAGGAAGACCTTTCTCTCTGTCTCTCTCTCTCTCACTGTCCACTCTGCCTGTCAAAAAAAAAAAAAAAAAGATATTATTGATAAGAAATCAATGTTCCTTTTGAAATTTGTCTCTCATCTCAATTCTTTATAGAAAAATAATACATCATAAAATACATTTTAATGGAAATTGTAGAATTCAGTAAGATATCTTTGTAGTGGTTATCCTAAATCTGATGTTATAATTTGTATAACATAAAGGAGCAATTCACACCATTTTGCTAAAGTCCATGGAACTATGCATAGTCGTGAATAACCATGACTTTGGCATGATTGTTCATGGTTCTCATTGGGAAATTAAACTCTCAGTCCTCATCCAAGTGAGGAACATTTCTTTGAAACCGATCATATTTCAATAACTGTAATTGTGTGACAACATTCCTGTGAATCAAAAATTAAACCAAAGGACAGGCATTTCAGAATCCACATATAACAGAAAGCAAAATTTAAAACTAAATCCAGTTGGGGTCAGCACTGTGGTATAGCAGGTAATGCCACCGCCTGCGACATCAGCATTCCATATTTGGGTCAATACCACCCATGTGGTAGACTCAGATAAAGCTTCTGGTCCCTGGCTTAAGCCTGGCTCAGCCCTGGCTGTTGCAGCCATATGGAAAGCGAAACAGTGGATTGAAGATCTCTGTCTCCCTCCTCTCTCTTTCTATAACTCTGAGTTTCAAACAAGCATACAAATAAATAAAAACTTTAAAAAAAAAAAAAACAACAAATATGCAACTGTTGAGCCGGATTCTCTAAGTATCAGAGTAGGCAAAGTGATCAAGCAAGATAATGTAGAATGTGGAGGAGCTGGCAGTTAGTCTGGAGGTGAAGTAACCACATTTCACATTTGAGTTCCTGGGTTCAAGTCCTGTCTCTGGCTCCCAACTCCAGCTTCCTGTTAACATAGATCCTGAGAGGCTACCTCAAGTAGTTGGGTGTGGTGGAATGAGTGAGAAGCACCAAGACAGCAATAGCCAGCAAGCCGGATGTGCGCTCAGCTACATAGGAAATGGCGGCGGAACCTACCTGGCAGGGGAGTCTGCCTAGTAACAGGCAGTGATTGGTTAAGGCATGGACCTTCCCTTGACCGGATTGGCTGCCTCAGCTATATAAGCACATGTACTTCCTGAAATAAAGGAGTCTGCAAGCTGCCAGCCTCTAGCCCGCTTTCACCTGACTCCCGGTATCTGTGTCATGACTCTGCGCTGCCTTACCCCCAGCCACCATGGGAGAATCCAGATGAGACAACATGGTGCCCAATGTGGGGCTTGAATCCACGACCCTGAGTATCATGCTCTACTAACTGAGCTAGCCAGCGCCGGGTGCGCCGCTGGCTCTGCTTTGTGCAGAGGGGGGCGAGTTCCCAGCACGGGCTCCCGGTGCCTTCAGTGGCTGTGCGCTGTTGCAGTGGCCCGAGTGCAGCCACTGAACAACAGTTGGGTTCCTCCTACCCATGCGAGAATCTGGATAAAGTTAGGAGCTCCCAGTTTTGGTGCACTCTCAGAACTTTGCAGGCATTTGGGTGAACCAGTGGATGGGAGCTTTGTTCAAGCTGCTGGCTTTGGTCTGGCTCAAGCAGGCATATGGAGAGTGAACCAGCAAACAAAAGATCTTTGTCTATGGGTCTGTTTCTCTTGCTTTCCTTGTCTCTCTGCCTTTCAAGTAAATAACATAAAAAGTAAGTATACACAGAAAGGGTTTTGTGGCACAGCGGTTTAAAACACTGCTTGTGACACAGGCATGCCATATCAGAGTGCTGTTGTCTGCTCAGTTTCTGATACAGAGCCCTACTAATGCACCTGGGAAGGCAGCAGACGATGGCCAAAAGTACTTGGGCCCCTGTCATCCATCTGGGTGATCCAGATGGAATTTCTTGCTCTTGCCTTTGGTCTGGCCCTGACCTAGCTGTTCATGGCCATCTGGGGAGTGTACCAGGAGTTGGAATATCTCTCTCTGTGTGTTGCTCTGCCTGTTAAATGAATGAATGAATGAATAAAAAAATAAATATTTAAAAAAGAAATCAGGAGTTAACATGCTAATTTGAGATATGTCTGTTGTTCCATGTCATAGTGTTTTGTGTTTTTTGACACGGTAAGCATACCAAGTTGGAAACCTAGTAAAAGGTGCTTTTGGCAACTGCTAACTACTTAGAATACATTGAAAGATATGCCTAATTCAAATTATATTGCGTATCAATATACTTCTGATTCCTATAATTTATCAAGCCTCTTATCCCTTCAGCACTGAAAGTTCAGTCACATTTTATTTACAGGATGATAGCTAAAGATGGTAATAACATTTAACTTTTTTTGCATCAATTCAAAAGCTATATGCTATAGTCATTAAGATTATGCAGACTATGGAGCTGTATGTATTCTGTGTATACTCTAGTTCTGCTGCTTTCCATCTATGAGGTTTTGAGTGATTTAATGAACTACTCTCAATTTGACTTTTCTCAAAAATGTGGATAAATCAATGCATTTATTGAGACAATTAAATGAAATAAGGTATTCAAAGTCTTTGGGTCTATTTCAGCACACTGTAAGTGATCCTTGGATGTTCCTATTAGCAGGAATAAAATCACTGAGTTAACAGTATGAATATCAAGCTATGTCATTCTGTGGCTCTCAAAAAGAGGAAATATATAATACGACAATTTGGAGAAAAATGTCAAGGTTGCTTCCAGCTCTAGATCAGATTTTTGGATAATCCTTCCCATAAAATACTCTAAGTCACTTGAGCTATGCATGGGAAAATCTATCATTTGTATAGATTAATAACTGAAGGTTTTTACATAAGTAGAATATATATATCCTACATATATATATTACACATATATATGTAGGATATATATATCAGATATATATACATGTAAGATACATATGTATGTATATACATATCACTGTAAGGGGGAAAAGCTGTTTGCAAGACATTTTTCAGTAAGATATTCCAATTAAAGGCATATGGAAGCTTTTGGAGAACAAACCAAGTTACTACTTTTAGGGGTACAGTTTAAGAATTGTTAGACATTTTTTTACTTTTTTATTCACTTTTTCACCCCTTGAAGGAAACTGAATAAATGTTCTACCGAATTGAGTCTCATATATGCGCACACCTGCCACATGGCAATCCACATATGCTGTCTCCTAAATAAAATGCTAGATTAATGCCAGCTTCTTGCTGTGTCCTCAAATGTGAAACCACTGGGAGGTGTTCTCTGTGTTGAAGACTGAAAACCCCACCCATAATTTCATCTAGAAGACCCAGGAAATGGGAAAAACCAGGGCTAAATGAAAGATACATACTCATGTCTGGAAAACAATGGAAATGGGGTTTTCTTTTAGAATTAGAATCAGAAGTGTCCAGTTTGTTTGGTTTTCACTATACTAGAGACAATCTGCTTGGGAAGGCAAAGCTATGGAGTGTGTTAAATAAAACTTTGAAATTCAGGAAGTGAAACTTCCATTAATTTTGTGCTTGCAACTAACTCTGGTGGATTCTTCACCACATTTAACAGCTAGACAGAGCAAGATGCAGGAACTGAAAGACCACTTAGATCAATGCAACATGTCCTCATAGAGATGTGGTTACAGACACAGGCACTCTATTCCTGCTGCTTTCTTTGTTAGATTTAATTTTCAAAGTGTCCAGGAAAATTTTAAAAAGCATACACATTTTAAACTGCTATTCAGCAATATTCTGGTATGGTTAAGATAGAGTAGTATCTCATCTCTTCCACTTATTACAACTGAAAATATAGGACAGGTACTTAACACAGCTATTCAAAGACTCTGAAATGTAAATAATGGCATGTAGATTAGAGGGAGAAAGCAAAATTTGAAGAAAGACTGTAAGCTTCTTGCCTGCACTTGCCACTCATGCTTCTTAATCTGAATCTGCAACTGGAAAAAGGGTGCTGTCATGAAAATTTTTCTTAAGATATCTCTCTTTCTCCATCCTCCCTCTCTCCTTCCTTCCCAACCCCTGTACCCCACCCTCTGCCTTCTCAATTTCCCTCTCTAGTCAGAGGACCAGAGAAGGGGAATTTTGGAACAGAAAGAGTGGTGGACATTCTCTGCTTCAGTTTTTTCTCTCATCTTTGGTGCCCTGGTGTCAGAAGCTAGTCTCCAAGCTTCAGTGCTATGGGGTGTGGGAATGGTAGCAGCAATCAGGTATACTAATTTCCCCTAGAGGAGGAAACATTTACAGGGGATGTACCATAGTGTGGGGATTTTTAAATTCAGGCTTTCTGACCAGAGATTAAGAACGGTAGACGCTAAGAGACAGTGAAATTGACAAGATTAAGGAGAAGAGATAGTAATATGAGGATAAAGAAGAACAGACAAAGATAAAGTCCTGGGTGTATATCTGTGGAAATGATCCCAAACCCAAAGGTTCTGAGAAATGACATAGGCTACACTCCATGTTCCAAATCTCCGGGTAGCACATATTCAGGGAGTATCAAATAGCAAACCAAAGACTTTAAAAACTGAACTTAAATTACAAACCTAAATCAACTGAGGGTGACTTTTTTAAAAAGAAAAAAAAAACAAATTGAAAAGTCACTATTCTTCAGATGATTTTAACAGGATCATAAATATAAAAAAAATCATATTTCAAATGTCTTAGTAGCAATAAAAATCACTCAAGGTACAATGAAACAGGAAAATATTCAAGAGAAAAGATAACCACCAACACATGCCAGATCTATAATGACCAATATACTAAAATGATCAGGCACATATCTTCAAGTTTTTATAATTGAGCTTCATTAAATAAAGGGAGAGAACTCATTAAACAAATGGAAAAATGGAAAATTTCCTAAGAGAAAAAATATATTTAAAATGCATATATTTTGAGAACCTTAGTTCTCTTTCCCATCTTGCAAGATGACAAGTGAAAAAGCTCCAGCTCCAAAGCTGGACATTAAGAAGAAATCTCCAGCTGAAAAGGTGGATGATGGCAGCAGCAAAGTTAAAGAGAAGAAACAAAGTCTGAGAAGGGGAAACTCCACAGCAGCAGAAACTCTGTCCTCGTGAGAAGGGTTGGGAGATATTTCCAACCTGCAGTGTATTCAGGAAGGCTTGGTAGCCAAAGAGGTACTTTGCTCCCCAGTACAGGATTGAAAAGAAGAAAGGTTTTGCTACTGTCACAAAACCAGATGGAGGTGAAAAGAATGGTGGCACCCAGGTGGTTATACTTTGCAAAATGCCTCGATAATATCCCACTGAAGACGCCCTTCCAAAGCTGTTGAGCCACAGCAAAAATCTCTTCAGGCAGCCCATAAGGAAGTCTGTGAGGCAGCATCAGCTCTGGGGCCATTCTGATCATCCTCACCAGGAGCCCCAGGGGCAAAACAGGGGTCTTCCTGAGTCAGCTACGCCGTGGTGGTGTGCTGCTTGTGACTGGATGCCTTCCCCCTAACTGGGCTCCTCTGCACAGAACACACCAAAAATCCGTCACTGCCACCCCCACAGAAATTGGTATCAGCAGTGTGAAAATCCCCAAATATCTCACTGTTGTTTATTTCAAGAAGCAACAGCCGTGGAAGCCCAGACACCAGGAAAGTGAGATCTTGGAAACAGAGAAATACGAGATAACAGAGCAGTACCAGGTTGATCAGACAGCTGTGGAGTCACAAATATCATCAAAAATCAAGACTGTTCCTCAGCTCCAGGGCTACAGGCAATCTGTTTTTCTCCCTAATGAATGGAATTTACCCTCACAAATTGGTGTTCTGAATTCCAAAGGAAGAATCTCATTAAATACATAACATAAAAAGTATATATTTACTATTTATATATTCATTTATTGTTTACTTTGAAAGGGAGAGAGACGAGAGATAGGGTGACAGAGACAGACAGTGAGAGAAAGAGATTTTTTTTTTTTTTCATCTGTTGTTTCACTCCCTAAATGCCTGAAACAGCTGGAACTAGGCCAGGACAAAGTCAAGAGTTGGGAATTCAATCCAAGTCTCCCATATGGGTTGCAGTGACCCAAGCACTTGAGCTGTTATCTGCTGCCTCTCAGGGATTCTATTAGCAGGAAGCCAGAATCAGCAGCAGAGCCAGAACTCAAACGCTGAGCACTCTAATATAGAATGCAGATCTCCAAAGCAGTGTTTTTTTTTGTTGTTGTTTTTTTAAGATTTATTTATTTTACTTGAAAGAGTTAGAGAGAGAGAGAGAGAGAGAGAGAGAGAGAGAGAAGTCTTCTATCTGCTGATTTACTCTCTAGATGGCCTCAATGGCCGGAGCTTCACTGATCCGAAGCCAGGAGCCAGAAGCTTCTTCCAGGTCTCCCACATGGATGCAGGGGCCCAAAGACTTGGGCCATCTTTTACTGCTTTCCCAGGCCATAGCAGAGAGCTGGATCGGAAGTGGAGCAGCTGGGTCTAGAATCAGCACCCATATTGAATACCAGCACAGCAGGCAGCGGTCCCCCCCCTCCCCCGCCCCATGCCACAGCACAGGCCACCAAAGCAGTGTTTTAACCGCTGGGAAAAGTGCCTGTCCCCCGAAGGAGGAAATTTAAGAAACGAACTATGATAGATAGAATATATAAAAACTCACTAGATGTACTGAACAACAGATATAGGAAGACTTTGTGAATTTAAATGTAAATTAGCATAAATAATCCAATAGAAACACTAGGAAGATATTGAAAAAATACTTAATAAAGCCTCAGAAACCTGTAATAGTACCAAAAACTCTAACATATGTTTCAGTATGGTGTTATAAAGATAAGAGAGGTTTTGAGCCCTTGTTCACCCAAATGTAGAAATAATATTTGAAAATTTGTAAAATTTAGTGACAAATTTGCAGATTTATGCAGATCTGTGAAACTCAAATTGTATAAGCTCGTTAAAGAACACATCCATGCATACCCTAACCAAACTGCTTAAAACAAAAAATAAATGGAAGCCCAAAACAAGAGATTGATGGTATGTGATATGCATGAAAAATAGTAATTCTAATCACAATAATTCTAATCATAATTCTCAACACAATCTATTAGAGTGAGCAGAGTTGAACACATTTTTAAGTGCTGTATCCAGTAAATATATTCTTCAAGAATAATGATGAGATATAAAACATTTTCAGATGAAGGAAAACTAAGATAATACACAGCTCTGCTTTAAAATAAAGGTTAAGAACAGTTTTTGATGAAAAGGAGAAATGATGTCAACCAAAAACCATGAAAAATTAGGAACAAGAAAAGAACAATAGATATGGTAAATACATGGATACATAGAATATACCATCTTTACTCTTTCAAATTATTTAAAGTGTGTGTGACAGTTACAAATAGATATTCAAGATTGCTTGGTGGTTTTACAATTTTTTCAAGAAACAATATATATGACAATTATAACACTAAGAAGAGGATTAAAAAGATTTAAAGAAAAAAAGTCCAGCATTGTGGTGCAGCATATTAAGCTGTCATTTGCAATCCCAGCATCCCATCTTCAAGTGCTGGTCTGAATCCTGCTTCTAGGCTTCAGATCCACCACCCTCCTAATGCACCTGGGGACAAGTACTTGGGATCCTGCAATCCATGTGGGAGACAGATGGAATTCCTGGCTCCTGGTTTAGGATTGGCCCAGTCCCAGCTGTTGCACATTTGAGGAGTGAACCAACAGACAGATTATCTCTGTCTGTCTGTCTGTCTTTCTCCATTGCTCTGCCTTTCAAATAAATAATTTTTTAATAAAATTTAAAAAAAATATTTATAAGGTTGTAAAGTCTCCACATTTTACTTTAAGAGGTGAAATATTGACTGTGTCAAGTTGAAAAGTATAATTGTTCTCTGCCGATAGCAGAATGTCACTAGACACAGAAACTGTCTAGTGAGGGTCTTCCTACTGCATCACGACATGCAAAAAGTGCCGCATGGATAGGACAGCAACTGAGAGATGGCATTTTTATAACAAATCTGCTTAAGTAAAAATAACTCAGCACTGAGGCTGGTGTTGCAGCACAGTGAGCTAAACTGCCGCCAACAATGCCGGCACCCCTTATCAGAGCACTAGTTCCAATCCTGGCTCCTCTGCTTTTGATATAGTTCCCTACTAATCTGCCTAGGAAAGCAGTGCGGCCTGGATTAAGTGCTCTTGTGGGAGACCTAAATGAAGCTACAGGAACCTGGCTTTGGTATGGACCAGCCCCAGTCATTGTGTGCATCTGGGGAGTGAACCAGTGATGAAGATCTCCTCTGTCTTTCTCCTCTACCCTTCCCTTCTCTTTTTCTATCATTCAGTCTTCGAAATAAAAAAGAATCATTTGAAAAAGTTAAGAAACAAACCTATGCTTGTGATAATGACATTAAACCCTTCATGACCTAAATACCCCCAAATAAGTCCCACCTCCCAAAAGTATTGCATTGGGGGACTTGTTACCAACACATGGACTTTGGGGGACACCTTCAATACCAATAAGCTACCAAGTTTATGGTATTTTATCATAACAAGCCAAATGGCTCAAAAGAGTATAAGACTTCAACTTCCCCTCAATGTGGAAACAAATAAAATGCAAATAACTTAGATATTACATTGAAATACCTTGACTTGACATTAACAGAACCCTCCATCTAACACCCTGAGAATCCATATTCTTTTCATATGCATAGGAGACATTCAACATGAAGAAACATACCCTAAATAACAAAAATATAATATGAATAAGCTAACTAAAAAATGGAAACAGTCTAACTATTTTGTTACCATAATGGGATATAAGTAGAAATCTGCAACCAAAAACTATGAAAAATCTCAACATGTGTGAAAATTAAGCTATAAACTTCTAAATAATCCATAGATCAAAGAGGAAATGTCAAGATACATTAAAAATATTTTGTAAGTTGGTGTTTAGTGGTTAAGATGCCTACATCCCAGCTGGTGCCATGGCTCAACAGGCTAATCCTCCGCCTTGCGGCGCCGGAACACCGGGTTCTAGCCCCTGTCGGGGCGCTGGATTCTGTCCCGGTTGCCCCTCTTCCAGGCCAGCTCTTTGCTGTGGCCCAGGAGTGCAGTAGAGGATGGCCCAAGTGCTTGGGCCCTGCACCCCATGGGAGATTAGGAGAAAGCACCTGGCTCCTGCCTTGGGATCAGCGCGGTGTGCCGGCTGCAGTGTGCCAGCCGTGGCGGCCATTGGAGGGTGAACCAACGGCAAAGGAAGACCTTTCTCTCTGTCTCTCTCTCTCTCTCTCTCACTGTCCACTCTGCCTGTCAAAAATAAAAAAGAAATTAAAATTTAAAAAAAAAAATGCCTGCATCCCACATGAGACAAAACAGGATTAATTCCTGGCTCTCGATTCCAGCTGCCTGTGACTGAAAATCCTGGGAGCTGTCGTGATGTCTCAAGTAGTTGGGTTCCTGCCACTTATGTGGGAGACCTGGATAGCATTCCTGGTATCCGGCTTTGGCCTCAGCCCAAAACCAGACTGAGAAGTGGCCCAGTGTATATAAATTAAATTTGTAAACAGTTGAAAATAATACATCATATCAAATTTGTGAGGGGTACCATACACACGAGTTAAAGAAATTTATAATACCAAATACATATATTGGATTCTACCTTAAGGACTAGAAAAAAAAATAGCAATGTAAAGGCAAAGATTGCATTAGGGAAAAGGAAATAAAAATACAAGCAGAAATCAAGGAAATTTAAATCAGAAAAAAATATAAAAATCAGTAAAATAAAAAGCTAGTTTTTTGTAAGCAGTACTAAAATTGATAAAACTCTGGCCATTCTGACAAAGAGAAGGAGCAAGCATAAAGTTCTAATATCAGTAAGGAAGGTGGGGGCATGTCACTGTAAACAGCACAGGCATTACAAACGTAACGTGGTAATCATGTGAACACTAGCATTGCATACTACACAACATAAGGAAAATGAAATATTTCCTTGAAAGATATGAACTAAAAACACTTTCTCAATAAGAAAGAGATAATCTAAATAGTAATATATCTAATAAAGAGGTTGACTGTATAGTTTAACATTTTATGGAAAAAGCCAATCTAAATGCTGACTTCTACCACACATTTAATGAAGAAATAGCATAAGTTTTATATAATGTCTTCCAGAAAACAGAGGAAACCAAATACTTACTAAGTCACTGTATCATATTATGATTTTTCTCATACAAAAGCATGCAAATACAATATGGGAAAGAAAGCAAAAGAACAATAAAAAGCATAGAAGTATACATGCCAAAATTCTCAACAACATAGAAAAATGAATAATAACCATAGAACTATGGATGCTAAAATTCTCAACAACATAGAAAAATGAATTTATCAATGAACAAAAATCCACCATACTAACAGAATCAGAAAAGGCAACATCCAATCATATAAAAAATACCTGTACCAATTTAGGTATTGAAGGGGACTTTGTTCATCTGATATCTTTCTTTTATCAGCTACATAAAACATACCGCTAACATGATATAAAATTGGAAGTCTGAATGCCTCCTACTAAAATTAAGACCAAGGGAGGTATGTTCACTCTCACCAATCCTATATAATGCTTGCAGAAATTCTAAAAATTACAATGAAGCAATGAAAATAAATAAAAAGCATTAAAATTGTAAAGAAAAAGTTAAACTGCCCCTATTCACAGAAGATATTTTATTTGTAGAAAATCTAAATAATATGTAGAAGAGCTCCTAGAGCTTATAAGCAAGTTTAGTGATGTTAAAGAATGCAATTCAAACTAAAATCAATAATACTTACATTTTTTATCATTAAAAAATTGGACATAGTTTTTAAAGTTCTATTTATAGGAATCCCAAAAAAGTGAATTATTTAGATATAAATTTAACAACAAATGCATAGTACCTGTATATTGAATCAATACAATGCTGACAAAATATATCAAATAAGACCTAATATGCTGGCGCCGCAGCTCAATAGGCTTATCTTCCACCTGCAGCGCTGGCACCCCGGTTCTAGTCCCAGTCGGGGCGCTGGATTGTGTCCCAGTTGCCCCTCTTCCAGGCCAGTTCTCTGGTGTGGCCTGGGAGTGCAGTGGAGGATGGCCCGCCCTGCACCCCATGGGAGACCAGGAGAGGCACCTGGCTCCCAGCTTTGGATCAGCGCGGTGTGCCAGCAGCCACGCGCCGGCTGTGGTGGCCATTGGAGGGTGAACCAATGGCAAAAGGAAGACCTTTCTCTCTGTCTCTCTCTCTCACTTTCCACTCTGCCTGTCAAAAATAAAATAAAAAAGACCTAATGTATAAAAATATATGGGGTTCACTGATTGAAAGCCAATATAAATTAGATGCCAATCACAATAAAATCCACTGCAGGGTTTTTTGTTTTTTGTTTTTTAATAGAAATAGACCAATGAATTTTAATATGTATAGGAAAAGGCAAAAGACTTGTCTAAAAAAGTTAGTCATTCTTTCTTTTTTTTTTTTTTTTTTTTTTTGGACAGGCAGAGTTAGACAGTGAGAGAAAGACAGAGAGAAAGGTCTTCCTTCTGTTGGTTCACCCCCCAAATGGCTACTACTGCAGGCGCACCACGCTGATCTGAAGCCAGGAGCCAGGTGCTTCTTCCTGGTCTCCCATGCGGGTGCAGGGCCCAAGCACTTGGGCCATCCTCCACTGCATTCCTGGCTCACAGCAGAGAGCTGGACTGGAAGAGGAGCAACCAGGACAGAACCTGGTGTCCCAACTGTGACTAGAACCTGGGGTACCGGTGCCACAGGTGAAGGACTAGCCAAGTGAGCTGTGGTGCCGGCCAAGAATTAGTCATTCTACTATCTCTGTGAAACACTTGTTCTAGGATCCACAACAGATATCAAAATATACAAATGCTCAAGGCCCAAATAAAAAATGCCATATGGTATATTATGCATATATCATACACACATTCTCTCATACACTTTAAATCATCTATAGATTACTCATAATGCATAATAAAACTTAAAATCCTAATAGTGTACTACTGTACTGTTTAGGTAACAATAGTGACAATGTTTATATGTTCAGTTACAGAAGCAATTTATTCTTAAGTATTTTTTATCTGAAGTTGGTTAAATCCACATACACAGAATCCATGGCTAAAGATGTCTGACTGCACTATAAAAGCTATACCAGTCAAAAAAGTATGCTATTGGTAAAGGGATAGAAACAAAGATTAATGAAACACAATAGAGAATGAGACCATATATATTGAGTATACATACCTAATTACAGTTGATGTTAAGAGTCAATGGCGGCCGGCGCTGCGGCTCACTAGGCTAATCCTCCGCCTTGCGGCGCCAGCACACCGGGTTCTAGTCCAGGTCGGGGCACCGATCCTGTCCCGGTTGCCCCTCTTCCAGGCCAGCTCTCTGCTGTGGCCAGGGAGTGCAGTGGAGGATGGCCCAAGTGCTTGGGCCCTGCACCCCATGGGAGACCAGGATAAACACCTGGCTCCTGCCATCGGATCAGCGCGGTGCGCCGGCCGCAGCGCGCTACTGCGGCGGCCATTGGAGGGTGAACCAACGGCAAAAGGAAGACCTTTCTCTCTGTCTCTCTCTCTCACTGTCCACTCTGCCTGTCAAAAAAAAAAAAAAAAAGAGTCAATGGCAATTCAACTGAGAAAGGAGGGTTCTTTAAAAATAATGGATCTGGGGCTGGCATTGTGGCATAGTAGGTAAAGCCACCACCTGTGACACTGGCATTCCCATATGGGTGCCAGTTTGTGTCCCAGCTGCTCCACTTCCAATTGATCTACCTGCTACATTTAGGCCTGGTAAAAGCAACTGAAGATGGTTCAAGAGCTGGGTTCCTTGCCACAATGTCAAAGACCCAGATGGGGCTCAAGGCTCCTCACTTCAGCCTGGCCCAGCCCTGGCTGATTCAGCCATCTTGCAGGTGAACCAGCAGATGAAAGATCTTTCTCTCTCTGTCTCTTCCTCTCTATATAAGTCTCACTTTCAAATAAATAAATACATTTTTTTAGAAATGCACCTTGGACATTTATAAAAGTAGTATAAAAGTATCTCCACATTGTTTCCACTGCAGCTGTACTAATTTATATTCCCACCAACTATATATAAGGGCTTCTCTTTCTCCACATCCTTATCAAGATTTGTTACTTTCTGTCTTTTTGATAACAGTCATTCTAAGAGGTGAGGTGATAGCTCACTGTGGTTTTACATTTACTTGATGGCTATTGATACTGATCATATTTTCATATATTTATTGGCCATTTATATGTGTTGAGAAACATGAATTAAATCATTTTTCTATTTCTTAACTTGTTTAGTTGTACTTTTGTTGTTGAGTTAAAAATACCAAAAAGGGGACTAGAGTTGTAGTGTAGCAGGTAAAGCCACTGCCTGTGATGCCAGCATCCCATATCCCATATGGGCACTGGTTCATATCCTGGCTGCACCATTTCCAACACAGCTCCTGATAATGTGCCTAGGAAAGCAGCATAAGATGGCTTGGGTTCCTGCATTCATGTGAGTGATCTGGAAGAAGCTCCTGGCTTTGGCTTGACCCAGCTCTGATACAGCCATTTGTGGAGCGAATTAGCAAGATTCTCTCTCTCACCCTCTCTCCCTCCATCCCTCTCTCCCTTTCTCTTTCTCTCTCTCTGGTGTGGTATGTGAGTGTGCGTGTGTCTCCTTCTCTGTCTGTAACTCTGTACTTCCATCAATCTTTAAAACAAAAGTACAAAACTGCAGAACTTACACAAAATTAACTCCATATCGAGTAAACTGAAAAATGTCAAACAACAAAACTCTTAAAAGAAAACACATGAAATGATCTAGGTGTGCTTCAGTTAAGTAAAGACTTCTTGTATACATTTGAATTCACATATCCAGCAAAGGACTTGATATCCAGAACATATAAATAACTCCTGTAAATCAAGATAGGAAAACAAATAATCCAATCAAAATATGGGAAATGGCTACTTTTACAATGAATACAAAGAAATACTACTTATTAGGGAGAGAAACGACCAATTTATATGAACAATTTATTTCATAGGCATAGATCAAGTGAAGGAAGCTAGTCTCAAAGGTTACATGTGAAATAAGTTCATTGGTAGATATATTTTTTAAAGATTTGTTTATTTATTTGAGAGAGAGAAGGTGAGGCAAAGAGAGGTCTTCCATCGGCTGGTTCACTCCCCAGTTAGTGTAGATCCAAAGCCAGGAGCCCAGAGCTTCTTCTGGGTTTCCCTCGGAGGTGCAGGGGCCCAAAGACTTGGGCTATCTTCTACTGCTTGCCCAGGCCATAGCAGAGAATTGGATCAGAAGTGGAGCAGCCAGGACTAGAACCGGTGCTCATATGGGATGCTAGTACTGCAGGCATCAGCTTTACCCGCTATGCTACAGCACCAGCTCCGGTAGCTATTTTAAAGAACAAAACAATCCAGATGGACATCAGATCACAGGTTGTAAGAGCTAAGGTGGGAGGATGCTTTCAGGGTCAATACTCCGGTATTTTGGAGTGTTGGGATGACTCTGAATCTTGAATGTGTTGGTTGACACCTAAACTTATGCATGTGTTAAAACTTAAAAATGTTTAACAAAAACTAATCTTACTTTATGTAGATTTTTAAATGCTCATACAGTAAGACATTCCTTTTTCTTGCTTAAAATATTTTTTTAAAAAAACTCTCAAGAACGCTTCCTATGCTATTTCCTCTAGCTTATTTGCAGCTCCAAAATTAGACATCATGACAATTATATTTTTGACTACTTTGTAATACCCTGAATACCACAGCACTAGATGTAGACACAGGAGAGGGAAAACTGCCACTCACCAAGTAGCACTGACAAAAGACTAATGAACCAACACTTTGCGAACCAATGTTTTAGCAAGAAGTGCCATTACATACAGAGTATTTTAAATAAAACAGTGCATAGAGATGAGTCTTGGGGAAAAAAAAGAGAATAAGAGACAAATTCCCATAATTTTGAATACTATTAATGAATCTAATTAGTAAGCCTCAATGGTTCTGGGAAGCTTTGGGGATTTTTGCATTCATTTTAAAAATGAAAGAACATTCTGGCAGCTCCTGAAACAGAATTGTAAGATAAGAAATGTAACAAAAAAAAGCAGTCACCTTGAATCAGAACTGAAGTGCTGCTGAGACTATAAAGAAGTTTGTCTTTTCTCTGGAAGATCACCTCTCATTTCAAACCACCAGCTTTACAAAAAAATGCAAGGTTTAGGGAGAAAAAAACAACTGTCAGCTGGAGTGGGAACTAGTGGGAGGATAGAACTCTGGAGGATTGCAAGAAAAATCAAACAACTGAAGGTACTAAGTAAAATTAGGATCAGCAATGTGGCGATTAAGTTAGATATTAATTAATCAACAGAAATAAAATGAAGAAACCTCCCAAGCAGAAAGCCAGTGGTGGTGGCTTCCATTCACAGTGAATCCTGTGAGGGGATTTCACAGTCCACATTTCTCCAGGCCATCTCTCCAGAGTATGCCAAGGCAGGTGTCAACTTGCTTAACAAATCATCAAGGTCACTTCTGTCCTCTGCCAGAGGCCCTGGGCCATGTCAGGATCACTAAGAAGTGCTTTCTTTCAACTGAGAGATGGTTCCTACTCTTTGTCCCAACTGCTACTATCATCTCCAACAAATATTGCTTGCTTTCAGCTTTCATCAGTCTATGCCATGGTTGGTGCCGGCAGCTTCCAGCTCAGTGACACAACCCAAAATACTGAGCTGACTCTAGTGTGTACACAATGAGCAGGTGGAAGGGGAGGGTGTCCTAGGCTTGGGAATCCTCCTTGTGTCTCCAAGTCATGTGAAGTTTCAAGAAAGTTGAATCTTCAAATAAGACAAGCAGCAAAGGTCATCACACAACTAACTGAGCATCACTGGGACACTTCATAGTTCATTTGGAAGCTGCTGGAATTGAGTCACAATGTGATTGCAGGAAGCCTTGACCAAAGCCCTTGCCTCACTATGTCTCACAGTTTGTTACGGCCAATCTGAAACGTTAGGGTGGGAAAATTAATAGTCAGATGATGGTAAAGTGTGAACCATGGCACCAATAGTACAAACAGAATGTACATTGATTTTCTCCCAGGTAATTCTGTCAAAATAAAAATCTTGTACAATTAGAAGCATACAGATATATTTACAGAGACTATTTAAGAGGGGAAATATATTTACTATTACATTTCATTTCTATTTAAAGAAATTGCTAATTATGCATATAACTGGTAAATTTATTGAAAAATAAATGTCTACATATAAAAATAATGTCAATTATAAAAACATTTGGATTTGTCTGAAATTTTTATTTTTCAAATTTCTTTACAGACACATTTTTTAACTGATGATTGCATTATACAGCTGTATCCAAACTCTTTGAAGATATACATATAACAAAAAAAAAAAAATCAACATCAGGGATACTGAATCTTTTTTCCTTGACACTGAATTATAAACCTTAAGTAATCCATGACCCTCAGAAACTTCTGATAGACAATAAATCAAAAACACCATCCATTTCCTCCAGGAAGAAAAGTCCTGAAGTCAGGCTGGCTGACATGACTCACATGGTCTTGAGTCAGAACGTCTGTTGTAAACTCAAATGCCTACAGGCTGGATAAGAAACCTAAATAACCACAGTGAGTTGGGTGGATACTGTGCTGACACAAGATCACAAGGCCCTAGGCACGACAGAGCCATAGGCTTTTTTGCCTTTCTAAATGCCACAGCTTATTGAGACACATTTGCTAGAGCCAGAAGTTCTTTAAAAACTAAGTAAAAATTGTCTAATGGCTTTTGCCTTTTGTAATGCAGGTCAAATATAATTAGGTCTTTGAATTTAATAGAACACAATTTACCACAGTATTTCAATTCTTCAAAAAATAAACATATACATATATGTGTGCATGTATGTCTATCAATGTATATATGATAATTTATGGAATCTAAATATCACTATTAGAGGCTGGATTTTCTCAAATTCATTGATTGATGTCCTAACCCCTGATACCTCAGAATATTATTATTGCTGGATAGAGCATCTGTAGTGGGGCAATTAAGCTAAAATGTGATCATTTGAGAGCTGTCCTTACAGGAAGAGGAGACTGGACACAGACACATACAAAAGGAAGAGCACAGGAAGACACAGAGAAGGGGATCAGCTACAAGCCAAGGAGAGAAGAGTCAGAAATAAGAAATCTGTCCTCATCTGGATCTTAGACTTCTAGCCCCCCAAAATTGTGAGAAAACACATTTCTGTTGTTAACCTACCCAGTCTACAGTACTTTGCTATGGCACAATGCAACACATTTCAGTAGTTTTGGAATATACTGAGCATATCAGTCATCTCTGACATAAAAGGGAAGGGTGTGGACTTATGTATGATGGAAGTCTTCCCATCATGCAATTCCTTTACCAGCTCCAATGCCAGGTACCTTAGAAGAGGTTTTAATTTAGAAGATTATCTACTTCTGAACAGCCTGGGAGAATTCAATTTTGCTGCATGTCCGCGGTGGTCTATATCACAGACCATAGCTTACTTCCCACAACAAAGGTTAGAGGAACAAAGTAAATAGTGTAAGCAAGTGGACTCTTACAATTAGGTTGCAACTTGGGTTTGTTTGTTTTAACAAGTTCCTACTACACAGCTGCTCAGTCTGGACATTTTTTCTCTTTGATTCATTCTTATTCTTATTCATATGTTTTATTTGTTACTTAAAAAGAAAAAAAAGGAACTGAACAAGTATCATAACTATAAATAAAACGTCCTATTCCATGAAGGCTGTCAGGGTATAACCAGGTATGAAATTAATTTCAGATTATCTTAAAATCTACTCATTTTTAACTGTCTCTCACTTATGCTAACCATTAATTTCCTGAGCCTCTATCAAGAAGTTGGGTAACTAAATATTGGGGAGAATTTCATAAAATTCCAGATGATAAGGCTGGCGCCTTGGCTCAACAGGCTAATCCTCCGCCTAGCGGCGCCGGCACACCAGGTTCTAGTCCCGGTCAGGGCGCTGGATTCTGTCCCGGTTGCTCCTCTTCCAGGCCAGCTCTCTGCTGTAGCCCAGGAGTGCAGTGGAGGATGTCCCAAGTCCTTGGGCCCTGCACCCCATGGATAAGTACCTGGCTCCTGCCTTCGGATCAGCGCGGTGCGCAGGCCGCGGAAGCCATTGGAGGGTGAACCAACGGCAAAGGAAGACCTTTCTCTCTCTCTCTCACTATCCACTCTGCCTGTCAAAAAACTAAAAAAAAAAAAAAAAAAAAAAAAAAAAAAAAAAAAAAAAAAAAAAAAAATTCCAGATGATAAGCTTTTATTATCCCAATAAAAACACTTATATCAGCTTTTAACATTGTATGTGTGCTGAAATCATAATTTAGAATAATAAAATGCCAATAACATTTCTTCAGGCTTAAATATGTGCCTTTTGTAAGAGGTTTGGTTTCCACTGAATAAAAACAGGGGGTTATCAGAGAAGTCCATGTATTATTTTTATCCACCTCACAGTATCTCTATTTTCAAAATCCTTGTTAAAGGACTTTTCTTCTCAGAATCCTAGAGCTTTAAGAAGCCTTCAAGCACATTTTCTCACTGCAAGGAAACGTTCACTCTGACCTTGGAAAAACTTTGGCAGCCAGTCTTAGAGCCAAATAAAATAATGAAAACGAAAATTGGTCTTTGACATTACTTATGTAATTTTCTTCAAGTTTTGCTACTCAGAGCTTTCACACACATTTCTCCATATGCAGAATCCCATTCTCAATTTGGGTCATTTCTCCAGCTGAGGTTATTCCAGGAAACTGTTCTATGCTTACAACTCAATAGGGCTAAAGTCTTTGAGCACAGAGACCTCCTAGTAACAGTGTGACCAAGAGCAAGTAATTTAGCCTCTCAAATAGTTTTTTCATCTATAAAATTGAACCTGACTCGGTGGCCTACTGTCAGAGATAAGGAGATCATCCATATAAGTCACTTAGCAAAAGGACCTGTCACATGAAATCTATTCTATAAATATTTGTTATCAAGGAAGCCAGGCTCCAGCTCTGAGTAAGATGAAATAAGCATACTCTACTCTTGCTTATCCCACCAAATAAAGCTACAGAATCTGGAAAGAATGCCTAGAACAGTTTGAGAACTATGAAAATAAATAGTAACAGGCAGGCTAGGGAAGAATAAGATTGGAAATAGCACAGCCACATGATTTGATAGTTTCCCCCTTTGATATCCCCTGGCCTGAGCTCAATGTACCAGGAGTGGGTATCAGGGCATGGAGGGGGAGGCAGAGAGAAGAAGAGAGGGAGAGAGGGAGATGGAGGACAGGGAGAGAGACTGATTGAAGGATTAATTGATTCGGGTAAAATCCTCTAACTGTACATTAACCAATGGAAAAATAACTTGAAACACACAGTAAATTCTGGGAACTCATCCTCCTGGTTTCTGATGTGGCATCAATTGACAAAATACATAGGAAAATAAGGTAAGTATAAGGTAAGTAGATGCCTGACATTCTCACGAGTCCCAGAGAAAAAGAAACCATAAAGGAAGCTGAGATACAGGAAGTTGTGGAAGCAGCATGAGAAAGATTTTTGTGAACTCTTGGGCTCACTTCGTGCTGTTCATATATGGATTTGTTACTACTCATCATTTCAAGGATCATAAGATTTTGACACACTGATACTCAGGCCCCAGACTGGCAACTGAGTAATGTGTGAGCAGGATTAATATGAATGACACAGCAATAATTTTGAAAGTAGAAGTTTGGTAATCTTGGTTGAACCTAAATGAGACATATTCCCAGGTAAAACAAATATATCACATTTTGGAGTTAATCAAGTCTCAGACACATATGATAATATCCCAAATATTTAATACTCAATTGAAATTTATTTGTCATAAAAAGAACTAGAAAAATCTCAACTCAAAAGGAAAAAGACAATCCATAGACATGGATGATAATCTGCCATATATGTTACAATTACGTGATAAACATCATAAGATGGTTATTACAGAAATGCTCCAATAAGGAATTATGAATAATTCTGTAATAAATTTAAAATATGTAATATCTGAGTACAAAATTAAACATAAAATTTAAGAAATAATAATGAAAATATATAAAAATCTCACTAGATTACCCAGTATCAGGCTGGTGGTAACTGTAGAAAAATGAGTATATTTAAAGATTGAGCAATAGAAATTATTCAAAAATATTCAATTATTCCCTGGGCACCATATACAAATTTAAAAAGTCAAGGACCTTTTGAATATAAAATTTATGCTACGAAAGTTACAGACTAATTGGGAATAGAATGTAGTACTACAAACAATGTTAAAAATAATCTTCTCCAGTGAAGAGGATATGAATCTATAGATCCAAAGAAGCATGGACAATTCAAAACATTGCTCAAGCCACAAAAACTCATTGCCACAACCACCACCAACTTCATATAATCAAAGATAAAAAAAGAATTCTTGAAGAGGTTCAGAAGGAAAAGACACATTATACATGGGAGCAGTAATTTGACCCAAAGAAGTTTTCTCATCAATGGCTGTAGAGGCTCAGAAGGAAGTGGCACAGCATTTTGAAGCACTGAAAGAAAATATAAATCCAGGATCCTATATTGAGATAAAAACTCCTAAAAATAAAGATGAAATAAGGAAATCTTATGTGAGGGAAATTAAGAAAATTTTTTTTCCATTGAAACTGCTGTAAAGCAAAATTAAATGATAGTCTTAAAATATAAATGAAATTGTACTGGAAAAAAACTGTGGGAAGGGGGCCAACTCTGTGGTGTAGCGGGTAAAGCTGCTGCCTGCAGTGCTGGCATCCCATATGGGTGCCTGTTCCAGACTTGGCTGCTCCACTTCCAATCCAGCTCTCTGCTATGGTCTGGGAAGGCAATAGAAGATGGCCCAAGTTCTTGGGCCCCAACACCCGTGTGGGAGACCTGGAAGAAGCTCCTGGTTCCTGGCTTCCAATCTGCTCAACTCTGGCCTTTGTGGCCATTTGGGGAGTGAGCCAGCGGATGGAAGCTCGCTCTCGCGCTAACTCTCTGCCTCTCCTCTCTCTTTGTGTAACTGTGACTTTCAAGTAAAATAAATAAATCTTTAAAAAAAAATGTGGGGCATCAGGAATGAAAGAAAAGAATTTAAGTGGTAAATATTTGGGTAAATATATATTATTATTCTCTTCTTTCAATCTGTACAGTATATTTGATGGTTAAAACAGAAATTGCAAAACTGCTGATATGTTATTCTGTTCTTTATAATAATCATAAGTAGAAAAAGTATATCCACTCAAAAACAGGCATATGATGCTGCTAAGAGTTTCATTATAATTGTCCAAACTTGGAAGTAACAATGATATTTTTAAAGTAGATTGAAGGATAAATTGTGGTATATAGACAATGGAATATTATTTAGCAGTAAAAATCAATAAAGTAGACATGAAGAAAACTTAAAAGCATATTACCAAGTCAAGGAAATCAATATGAAAAGCATACAGAAGATGGTGGATAGTGAGGGCGCGCACCAATAGTCTGGGAAAAGATAGTTTAATAAAAGTGGAGTTACTGTAGCCTCAGGAAAAGACCCAAGAAAAAAACTGCAGAGGAAACACTTCAGGATCTAGTGGATGTGACACAAAGGACCTACAGGGAGCCCACCACATGGAAGCCTAGCCGCGGGAGCCAAGCCACAGAATCTCGCCAGTGCGGGAACGGAGGTAAGACAAAATACTTCAGAAATCCGAGACATTGACAGGGAAAGGCAGAGGCCTGAGACCCCACTGGGGAAATTTCACCAGGCTGACTGCAGGAGAGAGAGAGAAAAAAAAAAGAATTAATAAGGAGAACCAGCACGGACACTAGCCTCTCCACTCATCTTACAAAGCTGAACAAGACAAAGAGCAGGCACAATTTTACATATGTAAAGCGGCAACCATGAGTAGCCAAGCAGAAAAACTTGACTCTGGTCGGGAGAAATAATAGGAGGTTAGAATCTAGTGAAAGTAGGTGGAGCTAACGATCTGAGACTGTGAAAATCCGAGGGGGGGTGAGTGAACTCACCAAGTACACAAACTCTGCAACCTTGGGACTGTGGAGAAATTTGAGAACACATTGAGGGCTGCATAAACTCTTTGTGTGGTCCCAGGGATAGATCAAATGAATGCCCACAGAGGTTAGATTTCAACTACCCTCAATTCCACTCAGCTGTGTGGAATTACTTCCCAACTGACTCAAAAAAAAAAAAAAAAAAAAAAGAAAAGAAAAAGAAAGAAAAAAAGAGAGAGCAAGCAAGGGAGAGAACAATCTGGGTGAGTCACAATTGGCACACCCTTAAACCTGAAGAATCAAACAGAGCTCTCTGGCCACACCCATCACAACCTCTAAGGATCCATCAAAGCAGACAGCCCACTTAATATGGAGGCATAGTATAACGAGAAAAAAAACACAGCCCAAAAAATCCATAAATTATCTACAATATGCCAAATAACAAATGCAGAAACCAAGGTAACAAGAGCAAGGAAGTCACTATGATGCCCCCAAATGAAAAAGACACCCCAATTCAAGATTATGAAGATGAAGAGATAGAGGAAATGCAAGAAGCAGATCTCAAAAAGTTGATAAGAACATTAAGAAGTTCCCATAAACAAATTCTTGAACTACAGAAATCCTTAATGGACGAGATAGAAAATCTCTCGCGCGAAAATGAAATATTAAGGAGGAATCAAAATGAAATGAAACAACCAATAGAACATGAAACTGTGATAGTGACAAGAAACCACAATGAAATGAAGAATTCAATAGATCAAATGACAAACACACTAGAGAGCCTTAAAAACAGAATGGGTGAAGCAGAAGAGAGAATATCGGACTTAGAAGACAGAGAACAGGAAAGGAAACAGTCAAACCAAAGAAAAGAAGAGGAAATCAGAAATCTAAAAAATATTGTCGGGAATCTACAGGATACTATTAAAAAACCCAACATTCTGGTTCTAGGAGTTCCTGAAGGCATGGAGAGGGAGAAAGGACTAGAAGGCCTTTTTAGTGAGATACCAGCAGAAAATTTCCCAGGTTTGGAGAAGGACAGAGACATCCTAGTACAGGAAGCTCATAGAACCCCTAATAAACATGACCAAAAGAGATCGTCACCATGACACGTCATAATTAAACTCACCACAGTGAAACATAAAGGAAAGATCTTAAAATGTGCAAGAGAGAAACGTCAGATTATTCTCAGAGGATCTCCAATTAGACTCACAGCTGACTTCTCATCAGAAACCCTACAAGCTAGGAGGGAATGGCGAGATATAGTCCAGGTACTAAGAGAGAAAAACTGCCAGCCCAGAATATTATATCTTGCAAAATTCTCATTTGTGAATGAAGGTGAAAGAAAGATCTTTCACAGCAAACAGAAATTGAAAGAATTTGTCACTACTCGTCCAGCCCTGCAAAAGATGCTTAAAGATGTGTTACACACAGAAACACAGAAACACGGTCTCCAATATGAAAGAAGGTAAAGGAAGGAAACCTCACAGCAAAAGATCACAGGAATCTCAAAGCATATATTAGAAAATATCTTTGGCAAATGGCATGGCAAAGTTACTCCTTCTCAATAGTCACATTGAATGTTAATGGCCTGAACTGTCCAGTTAAAAGACACCGATTGGCTGATCGGGTTAAGGAACAAAACCCATCTATTTGCTGCTTACAAGAAACACATCTTTCCAACAATGATGCATACAGACTGAAAGTGAAAGGCTGGAAAAAGATATACCATGCCAACAGAAATGAAAAAAGAGCGGGCGTAGCCATCTTAATATCGGACAACATAAACTTTACCACAAAAACTGTTAGGAGAGACAAAGAGGGGCACTATTTAATGATTAAGGGATTCATTCAACAGGAAGATATAACGATTATCAATGTATATGCACCTAATTACAGGGCACCAGCTTATTTAAAAGACTTGTTAAGGGACTTAAAGGGAGACTTAGACCCCAATACAATAGTACTGGGGGACTTCAATACTCCACTCTCAGAGATAGACAGATAAACAGGACAAAAGATCAACAAGGAGACAGCAGATTTAAATGACACTATAGCCCAAATGGATCTAACAGACATCTACAGAACTTTTCATCCTACACAGAAAGAATTTACATTCTTCTCAGCAGTACATGGAACCTTCTCTAGGATTGACCACCTACTAGGCCATAAAGCAAGTCTCAGCCAATTCAAAAGAATTAGAATCATACCATGCAGCTTCTCAGACCACAAAGGAATGAAATTGGAAATTAGCAACTCGGGAATCCCTAGAGCATATGCAAACACATGGAGATTGAACAACATGATCCTGAATAAATAATGGGTCATAAAAGAAATTAAAAGAGAAATCAAAAATTTTCTGGAAGTAAATGAGGATAACAGCACAACATACCAAAACCTATGGAATACAGCAAAAGCAGTGTTAAGAGGAAAGTTTATATCAATAGGTGCCTACATCAAGAAATTGGAAAGGCACCAAATAGATGAGCTTTCGAGTTATCTTAAGGATCTAGAAAATCTGCAGCAAACCAAACCCGAATCCAGTAGGAGAAGAGAAATAATTAAAATCTGAGAAGAAATCAACAGGATTGAATCCAAAAAAAATTACAAAAAATCAGCCAAACGAGGAGCTGGTTTTTTGGAAAATAAACAAAATTGACACCCCATTGGCCCAACTAACTAAAAAAAGAAAAGAAAAGACCCAAATCAATAAAATCAGAGATGAAAATGGAAATGTAACAACAGATACCACAGAAATAAAAAGAATCATCAGAAATTACTACAAGGGCTTGTATGCCAGCAAACAGGGAAATCTATCAGAAATGGACAGATTCCTGGACACATACAACCTACCTAAATTGAGCCAGGAAGACATAGAAAACCTAAACAGATCCATAACTGAGACAGAAATTGAAACAGTAATAAAGGCCCTCCCAACAAAGAAAAGCCCAGGACCAGAGGGATTCACCGCTGAATTCTACCAGACATTTAAAGAAGAACTAACTCCAATTCTTCTCAAACTATTCAGAACAATCGAAAAAGAGGGAATCCTCCCAAATTCTTTCTGTGAAGCCAGCATCACTTTAATTCCTAAGCCAGAAAAAGATGCAGCATTGAAAGAGAATTACAGACCAATATCCCTGATGAACATAGATGCTAAAATCCTCATTAAACTTCTGGCCAATAGAATGCAACAACACATCAGAAAGATCATCCACCCAGACCAAGTGGGATTTATCCCTGGTATGCAGGGATGGTTCAATGTTCGCAAAACAATCAATGTGATACACCACATTAACAGACTGCAGAAGAAAAGCATACATAATTTATGATCCCAATTTTTTAGTATTCTAGGAAACATATATCTATTAAGAGAATAAAAAATATCAGTGGTTACCAAGCATTCAAAGAAAGAGAAAATGAACAGACAGAGCACAGAGGATATTTAGGGTAATGAAACTACTCAGCATGATATTAATGTATATTGCAGATATAGTCACAGTTCAAGCCTACAGAATATACAGCACCTAGCATGAATCCTAATATAAACTACAGATTTGGGGAGAAAATACATCAACAGAGGTTCATGATTAGATGTTAACACACATCTACTGTAATTACTAAAATAGAATAATATTAACTATACCAAACCTGAGGAAGGATGAAGAGCAATGGGAACTCTCACACATTGTTGATGTGAATATAAGAGGCTTTGGTTTATTTGGACTATGACTTGGGAGTTTCTTATAAAGTTAAAATACTCTTATCACAAGATCTAGTAATCTCACTCTTTGTTATCTGTCATCGACAAAATGTGTGTACACTCAAAATTCTGTATAAAATGTTCATAGCTACTCTTCCATACTTAATTAAAAATGGAATAACCTTACTATTTTGAAGTAAGTAATAGGACAACAGGGCTGGTATTGTGGCACAATGTGCTCATCTACTGCCTGTCATGATAGCATCCCATATGGGTGCCGGTTTGAGTCCCAGGTGCTCCCTTTCAATCCAGCTCCCCAACAATGTGGCTGGACAGTCAACAGAACATGGCCCAAGTGCTCATTAGGCCCCTACTATGCACATGGGAGACCCAGATGAAACTCCTGGTACCTGGCTTCAGTCTGGCCCAGACCTGGCCATTGTAGCCATTTGAAGACTAAAGCAGTGAGTGGAAGATCTCTGTCTTCCCCTATCTCTGTAACTTTCCTTTTCAAATAAAATAAATATTTTTTAAACCAAAAGTATAAATAAATTTCTATGTACCTCCAAAATGGAATAGTTTTCAACAATAAAAGGGGAGTGTTGATACTCTCAGAGAAACATGGATGACAAAGACATTTTTTTTTTTTTTGACAGGAAGAGTTAGACAGTGAGAGAGAGAGAGACAGACAGACAGAAAGGTCTTCCTACCATTGGTTCACCCCCAAAATGGCTACTATAGCCAGCGCGCTGCGCCGTTCCGAAGCCAGCAGCCAGGTGCCTCCTCCTGTTCTCCTATGCGGGTGCAGGGCCCAAGCACCTGGGCCATCCTCCACTGCCCTCCCGGGCCACAGCAGAGAGCTGGACTGGAAGAGGAGCAACTGGGACAGTACTGGTGCCCCAACTGGGACTAGAACCCAGGGTGCCGGAGCTCCAGGTGGAGGATTAGCCTAGTGAGCCATGGCACCGGCCGACAAAGACATTTTGCAGCAGTAAAATAAATTTCTCACAACATTGCATACTATATAATTCCATTCTATACTATATAATTCAGTTAATATTTGAAACTAGGACATTCTATAATCTTAGATTTGGCATTCTGAGCAGCATTTCAAATTGAATTGAAAATTAGGCATAATAGAGAAATAGTCATGTAATATCTTTGAAAACACAAAATTAAAATGATTCACCACAGATCAATGATTTCCATGATATAGTGATGGAGTTGTAGATATAAAGTCATATTATAAAGGACATTCTTCAGAGTACCAAGACTCTTCTGTACCTTGGTGGTGGCAGCATTATTCTACACATGTGCTAAAATGTGTAGAACATCAAAATGTAATTTTACACTAGTAATTTATAAAATAAATAATCTATAAAATGATAAAACAATTACTTGGTTGCTATTATTATTATTTGGCAAATTTTAAGTGTGCTCAGAAAATGACATAATATCTAGCCTTATGTATGCAATATAGTATATTTACTAAAAAGAATAAATATTTGTAATTATAATTATCTAATAAGTCACTTTCAAAAAATGCTGATAGATGATTTCTAACTTAATCAAAACCATTTAATAAACTGTTTTTTCCCTTTATTATTATTATTATACAAAGCATGGCTTAAAACAACACTTTATTTATTTGTATTAATTTCTTAGCTTCATGACTTTTCTGTTGACTTTGCCTGGGCTCATATATGAGATTAGAAAATGGCGAGATGGCTTGGTTGGCAGACTCAAGATAGTGTCAATACCTTCTCTAGAACTGAAGCTTACTGACAACAGGGGCGACTCAATCTCCTCTACCTGCTTCTCAATCTAATCTCCTAGACAAACTTAGCATATGTGATTTCAGAGCAACACTCTGAGGCTGAATGTGAATGCTACAAGGCATGTTGCTAGAACTTGCACAATGCCGCTTTGCCACCTTCATAGTGAGGCCAATCACAAGACCAGGTTGAATTTAAAAGGTGCAGGATCAGACTCCACCTCTTTATTACAAAAGCCACAAAATATTTGGGCTGTTTTCTTTCTACCACACTATTTCTTTCTTACATGAATAGAAGCTAGTGACTGAACTGCCTGAGGGTACATTCCATGCAACATGCAAAGATGAACATTTCGGATTTATTCCCAGCCCAGTATCCTGTTATTCTGGTTAATAGCTCTGTATTCAAGATACCACCTGCAAGTATCATCTTCTCTTTGTGAAAAGCCATTTTCTCCCTGCTAAGAATTGATTGTATATAGCAGTTGTTTATCTCAGATCTCTGCCCAGCACCTAGTTCCTTTCAAGGCAGATTTGATGAACTGGTAATATCCACAGTTTCAGTTTTTCTCAGAAGAAAATGAAAACCATGCTAATATAATAATGATAATCATTAAATTCACTCTGTTTGGTTAGAAAACAGAAATAGGATTACTTACTTTTATTTGTCAGCTAAAAGAATGCTTATGATTAAAAAGTTGGAGAATTATTTGCACTTTGCAAAAGGTGTTAAGCTGTTTTCCCAAAGGAAGCAATTTCTAGGTTTCCAGTTTTAGTATTGCTTCATTTTTTTGCAAATATGTTTTCAATCTTCTCTTACACGTCTATTGCTTTGACTTTATTGTAATTATTTTATTTTATTTTCATTTTTGTGGGCTACTTATTCAACATATGGAAGACTCATGAATATATATCAGCTGAATTTTAAAAGCTTTATGGAAAGTGGAATTAAAAGAAGTTCATTTTGATGTAAAGAGTTTTTAAAATCCATAGCTAGTTTTCTTTATAAATTTTCCATAAAGTTTCCAAAGAATTCTCATATATCAATGCTGCAGTTTCACTGATATGCAAAGCAATGTAAATTAAGAGATTTCTATATTTTTAATCAGCAAATATGCTTCCTGAGTAACACACAGGTTTATTTTAGTGTCTCGTTTCTTTTCCAACATAGCAACAGCTTTCAACAGACTGTCCAATTGTGTTAAGAATCTCAGAAATAACAAACATCTGATAGGAATATGAAATGATCTTCTTTTCTCATATATACTCTGCACCTAACATTATGTCTCTTCCTTCCTCATTTTTACATTAAAAGTAATGATCTGATTAGTGCCATGCTTCTATGTTGCTGTTAAATACAATAAGTACTTTACAATGGACAAGGATGAAATGGTGAAAAGTAAAACTTGAAGTCAAATTATGTACTGCAATATTTAATATTTATAGTGGCTAGATAAAGCAATTTGAAGTAGTATTTCAAATGAAAAGAAAATTATTTGAATACCAACATATTTTTTATTAAGAGACCTGTGAAAACATATTTTTCTCTTTTAATTACAGGCTTGAATAACTGTTAAGAAGGAGATGGATTATGGCCTTTCTAACCAGTTTTCTTTAATCTGTCTTCTGCACTGATATTACAGCTCTACCACTGGTTTGATAACCTAGTTCTGGAGTGCATAAAATATGCCTTTCCAATTAATTAGGCCCCTGTTTCAGCCATCTACCTGATCTACAAAAATAAATCAAAGCCTCAGGGTTGTATGTTTTAGTGCTGCAAAGGAATGATAAATTCCAGAAATAAATTCATCAGTATATAAGTAAAAGAAGGAATCATTGGTAGAAGGCCTATAAAGGGCCTTGAAGCTTCTAATACAGGGTAATTTCATATAAAAATAACCTCCAAATTATCTGTAAAAAGAAGTCTCCTTAAAGTCAGAGTTCGACAGTAAGAGAGAGAAAGACAGAGAGAAAGGTTTTCCTTCCGTTGGTTCACCCCCCAAATGGCTACTACTGCCGGCGCCGGGACAAAATCTGGCACCCCGACTGGGACTAGAACCCGGGGTGCCTGAACTGCAGGTGGAGGATTAGCCTAGTGAGCCGTGCCGCCGGCCAAACTATACATCTTAAGAATAATAAAATATTAGAGGGTGAACCAACGGCAAAGGAAGACCTTTCTCTCTGTCTCTCTCTCTCTCACTGTCCACTCTGCCTGTCAAAAATAAAAAAATAAAAAAATAATAAAAAAAAGAATAATAAAATAACACTAACTGTTAGGGAACCATTCATGTAGAAAGTAATTGTAGCACTTTTTGAAACAAAGTAACTGTAGCGCCCTTTGAAAGAAAGTAACTGCGCAGTAGCACAGCTTGAAAGAAAAGTAGAAAGGTAACCACCCTAGCTGGTAAGATTTGAATACTTTGAAAACCGAGGGCCTAACTAACCACAAACTGTTGTTGCCATGACTATGGGACGGGGGGGGGGGGGGGGGGAGGGTCAGAATGTGGGTGGGGCTAGCCTCTAGAAACTGTATATAAGGGCACCCTCAGCCGCTGTAAACCAGAGGTTGCTCAGCCTCTCTCCCCCGGTCCGTAGGGCCTAGTGCCTGCAGGAGTAGGCTTGAGCAATCTCTCCTCCTAGTCGCCTAGAGTATCAATAAAGTGTGTTTAGCTTGACCTTCCTCAGTCTCCTGGACTCTTCCTTCTCAGTAACCCAGCCAGTTCCCAAAGGGGGAGATCCTGACACTAACTACTTAGCTTGAACCATATTTCTTATTATACCCCATCATTCGTTTACTCACAGATTGATTTGAGGAGAGTTTTAGCTAGCAAATGTTCTACTCCTCAAAAACACATGTAGAATATCTCCCATTTTATCAGCAGTTTGGTTTAGCATGATTCTTTTTAAAGACCCCTTATCAGAATCAGGCATTATATCCCAGAGGCAGTCTGGTCAGCAGGAAGCACAGTAGAATCATCTTCTCCCTTGATTTGTTTATTCATTCTAAGTCTTTATTATGAGACTTTAGATTTATTTGACATTATCAATATTTACTGATCTTGTCATCATCTAAAAGCTTGAGCTTTGTTACTGTGAATATCTGTCAAGCCAAATTTCATCCACCCAATATTTTGTGTGTACTTTTGTTTAATATGTACTTGTGTATAAATGTTGGTTGGGGAGAAAAATGTTCAATATTTTCCTTCAACACATTTGGAGTCTTTTGAATGCTGATATTGTCAACTATAATATTAAGTATGCCTTGTGACTCTGTGTGATAAAATATTCACTTTTATCTTTCCAGATTTAGAAATACATTTGCAAGTTACAAACTTGAATAAAGGAAAAAATAATTTACAAAAATACCCTATTACATTCCTAGTTGCTATTAATAGTCAATGAAACTTGATCCATAGAAAATTTAAAAACTTGCAAATTTGACAGAGTATTGACTTTTGCAAGTCTACTTTTAGAGAAAAGTCAAACACAAGACAAAAGTGAATGTGGTATGAATAACAAAATATACAAATGTATAGCTCACAAAGCACAGCTTTTCAGAATACTCTTCTATGTTTTAAATTATTCCATCACTATTTCTCTATTATGCCTAATTTTCAATTCAATTTGAAATGATGCTCAGAATGCCAAATCTAAGATTATAGAATGTCCTAGTTTAAAATATTAACCGAATTAATTAAATTTAACCATAGCACTTTCAAAATAAGGAAAGCAGATGTAGATATTTTTCTTCTTTAATCTTATCTAGTAAACAAATTAACTCCTTAGTGTTCCACAGTTCCCCTGTATTCATTCAGAGTTCTTTTATTCTCCTCTCCCTCCTCTTTTTATTCTTCTTTGATTTTTTTCTTCATCTTTTGAAAATCTCTTTATTTTACTCTCATACTTCATAGTGTAGGTATAGAATTCTGGATTAAACAATACTCTGTCTTTCAGACTAAAAGCCTGTTTCACTGTTTTCCATTTGGATATTTTAAATATAAAATTTTTCTCCTTTTCTCTTATTAATTTCAAAATAGAATATATATGTAGATATGTTATATATGCACATTTATCTCTTGTTTTTTTCTTGGGAAGTAATATTGCTACAATAATTGTGGAATTAACAAATGGACAATTTAGCACATAGTGATTTTCAGAACAAGGATATGTTATCACAAATTCTTTATAGACTACATATTAATTCAATGCTTATCATGGGTAATATATTCTAGAAATCAAAGAATATCCACTCATTAATGCAACTATAATTTCAAATACAGAATAAGTTCTAAATAAATATTGTTAAAAATCACAATTATTTTACAATTAAATGATTTTCATTTGAAATTTGAATCAAATAACTTCTATTCACTTTTTTGAGTTATATCCAAGTTATATCTGATTATAGAATCTAATGTATATGGAGAAGCTGATCTTACATATGAATAAGCCAGTCTAAATGTAATCTAAATGTAAAAGTTAAGCTGCTAAACCCACACATTAAAACCTATAATTTGGGGCCACAGGGATATGATCCATCTTTTAACAAAACTGCTGTCAATATTTAGCATTCAAAATATAGAAACCCAAGTAAAATATAGGAATAAAAGTATGATCTTACTGGCCAAATATGTAAAAAAAGCAAAAACATATTCAATTTATACACTTTCAATTAAGTATCTTCTAAGTATCAATCACCACAGGTGCATTTCAAGATCAACTAAAGGAAGCTATTTGATGTAGAAAAAAAGTGTTCTAATTTATGATAAGGAATGGATATGGTTTGCCACCCAAAGGTTCATGCATTGAAAGTTTTGTTTCCTATGAGTCATTATTAAGATAGCTAAAACTTACAAGGTGAGACCTGGCAGGTAAATCGGTCATGGGGTTTCCACCTTCATAAATGGATTAACTCTCATCTTGGAGACTGGGTTGATAATCTCAGGCGTGAGTTAGAACTGTTATACAATGAAGCCATCCCATGTGTTTGGCATATTCTGCACAGGGTTGGTTCTCTTCCCACTTCTCTGCTATGTAATGATGTAATGAAGGAGGCCCTTGTCTGGATGCCAGCATCACACTTTTTGAACCTTCTAGCCACCAGAATGATGAATCAAGTAAACCTCTTTTCTTTAAAAGTTACTTAGCCTCAGCTGTTTTGTTGTAAGAATACAAAGTATACCAAGTCAGTTTAACAACGAGAAGTTTAGGTGTTCATCAAAATTTGTGAATAACTTGGTATGGGAGCAAAAGATGACAATTTTGAGTTCTTTGGTGTCAGATGTCTTCTTTGTAAAAAGAGGAAGTTTCACTGGTCTTCTCCATCAATACACTAAGAGTGACAGAGCTCATATACCGCTGGCGGGAATAGAGTGCTCAGGCTATTCTTCTGTGTTCTTGGCAAGACTTTTACTTCTTCCTCGCAGGTAGACTATAACTAATGTTATTGCTTTGTGCTATGTGTTCCCCTAAAACCAGTATGTTGAAGTCCTTATCAACAAAGTGATGGTTTTAGGAGGTAAGTCATTTGGGGGGTGATTGGTTAAAATATGATGGATAAAATCTTCTGAATGAGATTAGTGCCCTTATAAAACAGGCCAACAACAACAACAACAAAAAAGACCCTCAATTCCTTCTACTATGTGAGGTTACAGTGAAATACAGCCATCTATGAGTAGTGAAATGTGCTATCAGCAGACACTGAATCTTCCAACTACTTCATCTTCAGCTTTCCAAATGCCTGCAGTGGCTGGGAGCCAGGAACTAAATCCAGGTCTCCTATGTGTTGGGAGAAACTTTTATCAAATGTTATCACTGTTGAGGCTGGCCTTGATGAACTAGCTGAAGCAGTGTTTGTCAAATTACTCTTCTGCAAAATTACCCTTTGTGCTCATTTCTAAAAATTAGACTTTGTAAGGACATCATTATGCATAGCACAATGTAGGAAGCAGAGACTTCTTTTCCAATTGCTTCAGGATAGAGTATCTACAAAAATTATTTGAGATTCTTCTACACAAGAAATTTATCTATACTCTCAAAATATATATTCAATTATTTATTAATATTAGTATGGACTTAGAACATTAATTTTATAATTTGGGCTGTAAAATAATACTATATTTATTTTGTTGCTCAGCTTTTATTGGCAGCACTTTTAGTTGACCCTGTGTCTCTTGACATAAATGATTGTTTTTATTGCTTCCTTACTTCCTGACACTGCAAAATGTTGCAGATTCATCTTGTAGGTTTCTTACCTCAGCCTTAGAATCAACCATTCTCTAAGGAACCTTGACTACATTTATTGAGAAATGGTATTATAAACCAAGATCTTGGCTCTAGACTTTCTCTGTTACTAGAATGTCCACACTTCCAGGTCCCAGTCAGAAAGGAGATGGCTTCTTTAGGAGGTAATTAGGCTTAGGGGAGTTCACCAAGGTAAGGTCCTTATGATGAAACTAATGTACTCAAAGAAGGGATTAGAGACTAGCTCTCTGAACAATCA
The DNA here is from genome assembly GCF_033115175.1 of Lepus europaeus. Taxonomy (NCBI): domain Eukaryota; kingdom Metazoa; phylum Chordata; class Mammalia; order Lagomorpha; family Leporidae; genus Lepus; species Lepus europaeus. Next base: position 118,365,786 of record NC_084830.1, on the reverse strand, counting down.
ACAAGCAATCATGTGGACAATTAAGATAGCAGGTCATCTGTAAGTCATGAAGAGTGTTCTCTCCAGAACTAAATATGTCAGCACCTTGGTCTTGAACCAATAAGCCTCTAGAACTTTCAGAATGACGTGTCTGTTATCTAAGCCATCTGATCTTGGTATTTTGGTATAGTAACCGGACCAGACAAAGACAGCACTCAATACACATTTTTGAAGGAAGGAATGGAAGAATGATTTATGAGTTACTTTTTAATTTAAAATGCCATGGCTTTACATTAAGTTGTTAGATGATTTTGTTTTCTTTGGACCGCTTTAAACTCTTTTTTCCTAAGAAGTCATGGAAGAAAACAATGGAGCTACTTTTGAGAATTTTGAGTGTAATATAAATGTTTCCCTAAAGGTTTTTGGAAAGCAATTTGGAAGGATGTCACTTACAGACTGTTGCATGAATACAAATAGTATATAAAATACTTTAGGCATTTGGAAAGGCATAAATGTGACAGTACAAGAGATCTTGTTTTTTTCATAATTTGCATGTTATCAGCATATGCAGCATTGTTCAAAACATTTAAATTAAAATTACCTTTAAATTATCCCACACTATCCTGGAGGATTAAACATAAGACAATACAAGTGAACTACTTTACCTAAACACAATGTGTAATTATGGGTCTTTCTGAACAGATACTGAGCAGAAATACTGGCCCATGAACACAGTCGTTTTATTTTCTGATTTCTAGGAGGCTCACGGTTAAGGACTTAATAAACATAAAACTGTACCTGTGGCCCATTTTGCTCACATAGTCTGTGTACATTTAGTTTTAAGTCAATCTGTAAGAATTTTATTGTTAGATTATAATTTATGATGAATGTTTAAAACAATGACATTACATTGATTAAAGTACTATAGAAGTTACTATCAGTCCCAACATTCACCTTGTTAACAAAGATACTAGCATAAATTTGTTTTAAATTATATTGCCATATGCAAATATATATTTGTTTTGACCAGGACGCAAGCTCATGAACTTTCCTAAATGTACCAAGAAAACTTTCAGTACCGTGATTACCAATCTCAGGCTCTAGTGGCATCTTGTAAGATCAACTTTAGGGTCATAATAGCTCCCCCAATGAACCCAACCAGAAATTTTAGACTACATAAGACACTGAAATATTTCTAAGTTTAGGTAATCAGTAGAGTCATAGAACAATCTGGTATTAATTTCAACTTTGGTTAATGAAAAGCCACATTTGGGGGATAGTTTCATATATCTGTAGACAGTCACTTTTACTAAAGTTTCTCAGAGACCGAATATTTATCTTAAAAAAGTGGCAAAAATCTCACTCTTCTTATAAGTAGTACAAAACCATCATTAAAGTTTTTAAATACTGAATATTTTGGTGCCAACTGTGATACAGCAGGTTAAGCTGCAATCTGTGATGCCAGCATCTCCTATTAGAGCACTGGTTAGAGTACTGGCTCCTCTGCTTCCAATTCATTTAATTAAATTCATAATATTCATAATAATAACTTTATAGTGTATATTCTAAGTCTTATACATAATATAGTAACATCAAATCAATTAATCATTTATCTTAAATTCAAATTTAACTGGATGCCTTGTATTTTTATTTGCCAAAACCTTAAGCATCATATTATATCCAGCACTTAACATGCCAAGTTGTTTTAGTATTGTTTTCTCAGAATGTTTTATATAAGCTGAGTAGCAAATTAATAATTCAAATGTATATAGCAGTGAGGTATTTTAACTACTCAATGCAAATAATCACTTGGAAGCTAAATTATATGCACAAAATTTTCTAATTTGACAGCATGCTGAGCATACTCTAGTCTACCTTTTAAAATGGTTCTCAGTTCATCCTCATAGGAGTTTGCTATATTTTATTTATGTTCACATTAGAAAAAATTCTTCAGAAATCTACTAGAATACCTTCCATATTGCCATATTCCAATAATGTGTCTGTCTACTCATCCACTTATAAGCTCCTTGGGGAAAAATGAGTACTCATCTTTCTGTCTCTTAATGTAGCATGTACTACTTTCCAGTTAATTAAATTAGTGGAAAGAAAAAATCAAGCTACAATGCAACAGAAGCTCAGCATTGATCCTCAGTCATTTCAAAATGATACACAGGAACTATGAATTCTAAGTCAGTTAACTAACAGTTGCATAACTGTTTATTAGGTCAAGGCAGAAAAGAAACCCAAAAACATGTTGAAGTAAAGCCTTCCCCAATTTATAGAACCTTTTGGAAAATATATATGTAAGTTTCTTTCTAGGGCATGGAATATAGTTGAAATCATTAAAATAGATGATACTATAATCATAACAATCTCCATAAAAAAAAACCTAGATGAATTATTGGGTCTACTATCTTTCTTTTTCACAAATGTAAACCTCAAATATTTTGGTCTCCTATCATTCCAAAGTCATGAATAATGTAAAGTAATGAAAAGGACTGTTTTTACAATTTTAAATACATTATAGGTATCTCGGGTAAATTAGGTGTGTTAAAATTTTTTTCTAGGCAACCTCTAAATTCTTTCTGTACTTAATTCACAAAATTTTAGTATGGTGTATAGAACATCTGCAAGCATGCAAATCAAAAGTCATGTGAACTATTCAACATAGATATGCACTATATGTATGAATACTATTAAAATATCATATGTTGATGTAGCCAATGTGATGGGACAAAAGTGTGGCACACTGTAGCTATTTTATCCCATTTCCAATTTTCCCTGTTCCTGATATAAACTGATTTTATTTGTAGAATCACACTTTTCTCATAGACATAATCCTAGAAGCACTGTCAATCAAAGTCCTTGAACTTCTTGACATAAACAACAAGGGTAATTCAAAAGCTTTTTGAGAATGGAATTAAAATATAAGTTTGCTGTGGTGCAAAAACTTTAAAATTCTATGCACAATTTTTTAATAACACACATTTCCATGAAGTTTTTGAAGAACTCTCGTACTTCCTACAAACTGGATAAAAATAGCCTTTCCGTGAAGGATGAACTTGGATGAGGTAGGCACAACCTGAAATTAGCTGTGAATCCTTATTTTTTCCCAGATTTTTAGTCCTAAATACCTTCCCTGGTTCCTGTGTCACTGGATGCCTCCTTCTATTAGTTTTCTTGCTTTGTGATTTTTTTCACAGCCTCCAGTAAATTCCATTTATTTGACTGAGTAGAAGCAGTTTTTTAAATATAGCAACTCCCACTTTATTAAGATATTTACTTGAGACTAAACCACAGGGTGATAGGGGATTCCGTTTCATCATCGGCTTTGTTTCTACCACTTAAAGTATGAACACTCCACTGCATAAAGAAAACAAGAATGTACCTTGAAAGAAAAAGCACATGCTTCTGAAACTGAACAAAATGTCCAAGTTCACAAAGAATGCTCATACAATTTTATTCATTCAAACACATATATTTTGGGGTGGGTGTTGTGAAGCAATGGTTTAAGCTGCAGCTTGGGAAATCTGTACTGCATGTCAGAATGCCTGGGTTGGTGTCCTGCCTCTGCTTCTGATCAAGCTTCCTGCTAGTGCACACCCTGTAAGGGTACAGATGATGGCCCAAATACTTGCATTCCTGCCACCCACGTAAGAGACTCACAAGCAGTTCCTGGCTCCTGGCTTTGGCCTAGCCCAGTCCTGGGCTGTTGTAGCCATTTTGGGAGTGAACCAGTGGATGGAAGATCTCTGTCTCTCCCTCCCTTTGTCACACTGCCATTCCAATAAACTTTAATATGCATTACTTAGTTCATTTATATAAAAGACAAATACTATATATTTATTTATCTTACCTCTGTGGCAAAGATCTCTGTTTTGTTTATTTTCTGTTCAGATAAGAGAACCAATTTTGGTTGCTTGAGAAAAAAAGCACTTAAACTAAAGTACACATTCATATTTTCACTTAAGTTTTAGAAGGAAAAATGAAGATGCCAATAACATGAAGGCCATGTTTCTAGGATTTTTGTAACAAAATCCCACAGATGAAGTGGCTTAAACAGTAGGAATTTATTTTCTTATAATGCTGGATCCCGGGGGCCTAAGATCAGTTGTCTTCATGGTGTGGTCTCTTTTGAGGTCCACTTCACCACTTGCAGATGGCTGTGTTCTTTTCTTTACATGACCTACTATCCTCTGGTTGGACAAACAGTTCTTCCACCTTCTGGTTCACACTTCAAATGCCTGTAGCAGCTTAGGGCTGGAATAGGCAAAAATCAGGAGACAGGACTCCAACTAGGTCTCCCATGTGGGCAGCAGGAACCCAAGTATTTGGGCCATCATCTGCTGCCTCCTATGTCCATTAGCAGGAAAACGCATCAGAAGCAGAGTTGGTTCACCTGCTCCAGGTTATTACCTAATTTTACTTCAATTACCTCATTAGAAATCTCATCTCCATACACCATCATATACTGAGGCACCAAGAGATAGGGCAGGAACATCTGAAGTTTGGGGAGAAACAATTCAGTACCAAGATTATTAATATAAAAAGTAGTTCTAAAATTCTAATCCCATGGAAATAAACATACTTTGCATTTTCCATGAAAGCTGAAAAATAAAATGTTACACTAACACTTGCAGATATGCCAGTTCTGCTAAGTTTTTCTATAATTGCTTTAAACATTTTAAAATATGGCCCACAGTAAGTAATCATTTTATTTCACAGCTCAATGATATAAAACTAAAATATAAGTAAAGTGATGCTCACTCTATTTCTGTGTGGTACAGTTTCCTTATTTTTCTTGGACGTAATTCTAATCTACTTTCTTAAAAATTACACATTATCTCCTAATAAACTGATTTCATGGTACATCAGTATGTTACAATCTTAAGTCTGAAAAACACTACATAATATAAATTGCAGAAATGTTACAACCACACATACCATTGTGGAGTGGTTAAGAGTATGTAAATAGGGTAGGAAATTACTACCCTATATCTTTTATGCAGTTGAGATGAATTACTTCCAGAAACGTCAACTCATGGTTAGATATGTGTATATGTTTTACACATACACTTGTGTTGTGTTATAGATAAGACTATGGGGATCATAAAATATTTTGATACTCCCATCTTTGCTACCAATTTAGAATAAGACCTAATAAATTACTTATGATGTGAAAAAAACTGACCTTGGTTTAAAACACTGGTGACTTTTGGGGACTCAAAAATATAATTTCTAAAAAATTTTTTAATTAAAAAGGTATCTATAAATTTTCTCAGGTCATGTGCCTTAAAATTTTCTAAAAATAGTTTATTTAATTGTCATTACAATCCTGGATTTAGCTGTTGATAATGAAACAAACCTATTAAAAAAATTTTTCCGGCTGGCGCCGCGGCTCACTAGGCTAATCCTCCGCCTTGCGGCGCCAGCACACCGGGTTCTAGTCCCGGTCGGGGCACCGATCCTGTCCCAGTTGCCCCTCTTCCAGGCCAGCTCTCTGCTGTGGCCAGGGAGTGCAGTGGAGGATGGCCCAAGTCCTTGGGCCCTGCACCCCATGGGAGACCAGGAGAAGCATCTGGTTCCTGCCATCGGATCAGCGTGGTGCGCCGGCCACAGCGCGCCTACCGCGGCGGCCATTGGAGGTTGAACCAACGGCAAAGGAAGACCTTTCTCTGTCTCTCTCTCACTGTCCACTCTGCCTGTCAAAAATAAAAAAAAAATAAAAATAAAAAAAAAACAATTTTTCCAAAGTCACACTTATAGTGATTGAGAAATTCTGGGTTCTAATCTTGCAGATATCCCCAGATAATTATACCCAGATAAACAGATTATCCCCAGATAACCTAATTATCTGGGGATAATTCTTATCCCCAGAATTCATATTCCACAGACATAAAATCTTCCCCTGTGTTAATAAACAAATGGAAAAAAGCAGAATGAACTATTGTTCCAATTTTAGTATATGTAATGCTGAAGCAAGCACCAGAGTGAACTATTGCTCTAACATACCTGAATTCAATCTATTGATTTTGTAATCATGTGACAAGTCTAATTTATCTATATTTTTCTGATTGTAGAAAGGAATGAATTTCAGTTAATTTTTTTACTAGATTAAACATGAGTTAGAAATTAGACTGCCGGGGCTGGCGCAACCCCTATGTGGACCAGTTGGAGATCTGGCTGCTCCATTTCCAATCCAACTCTCTCCGATGGCCTGGGAAAGAAAAGGAAGATGGCCCAAGTCCTTGGGCCCCTGCACCTGCATGGGAGACCTGGTAGAAGCTCCTGGCTCCTGGCTTCAGATCATCCCAGCTGGGGCTGTCACAGCCATCTGGGGAGTGAACCAGCAGATGGAAGATCTCTCTCTCTCTCTCTCTCTCTCTCTCTTTTTCTGCTTCTCTGTAACTCTGGCTTTTAATTAAATAAATAAATCTTTTCATCATTATTTTTGCAATTGCTCTCATATGCCAGACACTGTTATCACAAGTGCATAAGAAAAACCATGGATAAGATGGAAAGAAGTTAAGGTCCATGTTTTTGTCAAACTGATATATTAGGTACCTTTAACATCTTATTGTAACGTCCCAAGCCACTCATTTGATATGTACCCATGTATAACTTTAGAAGTCAACCAGTTTTTGTCAACCCAGAATATAGGACCCTGCAATGCTCTCATTTATTAATGAAGATAAAATAAAGAACTTCTAAAATGAACAAAAATTGAAACAATTTTTCATCACATATTAAGCCTTATAAATGATGCAGACAGAAAGATAAAAAGATAGTCATCATTAGGAAAGAATGCGAAGGTGGAAAATCTCCCAGGAAAAGTAAAAAAAAAAAAAAATCAAAGCAAACAATAGGACTATTTACAGAAAAAAATAGCATTACTTATCAATAGTAACCTTGATTGTAAATAGGCTAAATTATCCAATTAAAATCACAGACTGGCTGAATGGATAAAAAAAAACAAGACTCATCAATGAACTACCTACAGGAAATACACCTCACCAACAAAGATATACACAGACTGAAAGTGAAAGGATAGAAAAAGATATTCCATGCTAATGGAAAGAAGAACTGAGCAGGTACATCCATTCTAATATCAGACAAAATTGACTTTCACACAAAAATTGTTAAAAGAGACAAAGAATGGAATTATGTAATGATTAAGGGATCAAATTGAAAGGAAGATGTGACTATAATAAATGTATATGTACCGAACGCCAGTGGCAGCTAGCTATATAAAACAACCACTAATGGATCTAAAGGGAGACATAGATTCTAAATACAATACTAATGAGTGACTTCAATATCCCACTTTCATCAATGGACAGATCAACTGAACAGAAAATTGACAAACAACAGAGCTAATCTACACAATGGATCAAATGGACCTAAATGATAGCTACAGAACATTTAACAGTTGAAAAATAGGCATTATTTTCAGCAGTGCATTGAACTTTCTCTAGAACAGACCACATGTTCAGCCATAAAGCAAGTCTTAGCAAATTCAAAAGATTAGAAATCATACTATGCATCTTTTCTGATTACAATGAAACAAAGCTGGAAATTAACAACTAAGAATGTCTAGACAATATGCAAACACATGGGGACTGAACAGTGTGCTCCTAAATGAACAGTGGGTCATAGAAGAAAACAAAAGGGAAATCAAAAAATTTCTGAAGATTATAAAGATAATAACACACATATCAAAACTTATGGGGTTGGGGCTGGCACTGTGGCACAGTGGGTAAAAGCCCTGGCCTGAAGCACTGGCAACCCATATGGACGCAGGTTTTAGTCCCAGCTGCTCCTCTTCTGATCCAGCTCTCTGCTATGGCCCGGGGAAGCAGTAGAAGATGGCCCAAGTCCTTGGGTCCCTGCACCCACGTGGGAGACCTGGAAGAAGCTCCTGGCTTCTGGCTCCTGGCTCCTGGCTTCAGATCAGTGCAGCCCTGGCCATTGCAGCCATCTGGGGAGTGAACCAGCAGATGGGAGATCTCTTTCTCTGTCTCTATCTCTCTCTCTAACTCTGTCCTTCAAATAAATAAAAATAAATCTTTAAAAAAACATATGGGATGCAGAAAAAGCAGTGGTAATAGAAAAGTTTGTAGCAATTAGAGCCCACATCAAGAAATTGGAAAGGCATAAAATATACAAATTATTAATACATTTCAAGGATCTATAAAATCAACAAGAAACCATACCCCAAATTAACAAGAGGAAAGGAATAATTAAAATGAGATGAAATTAACAAAACAAAAATACAAAAGATCAGTATAATGATTAGCTATTTTTTTGAAAAAATAAACAAAATTGATATACCACTGGCCCAACTAATCAAACAAGAAATAAGACCCATTCAATAAAAGCAGATATGAAAAAGGAGATGTAACAATGTATAAAATAGAAATAAAAAAGAATCATCAGGAACTACTACAAACAGTTATATGCTAACAAAATGGAAAGTCTAGAAGAAATGGACAGATTCCTGGATACATACAATCTACCAACACTGAGTCATGAAGACAAAGAAAACCAAAACAGACCAAAGACCAAAATGGAGACTGAATCAGCAATAAAGACCCTCCCATAAAGAAAAGCCCAGGAGTGGATGGCTTCACTGTTGAATTCTACCAGACTTCTAAAGAACAACTAATTCCAGTTATTCTCAAGCTATTCAAAACAATTGAAAGGGAGGGAATCCTTTGAAACTCCTACTCTGAAGCCAGCATCACATTTATTCCAAAATCAGAAAAAGATTCAACACAGAAAGAGAACTATAGCCCAATATCCCTGATGAATATAGATGCAGAAATCATTTACAAAATACTAGCTAATTAAGTCCAACAACACATAAGAAATATCATTCATCCAGACCAACTGAGATTTATCCCTGGTATGCAGGGATGCCCCAACAAAAGCAAATTGATAAAAGTGTTACATAACATTAACAAATTGAAGAATGAATACAATATGATTATTTCAATAGAGGCAATGAAAGCATTTGATAAAATACAACATCTTTTCATAATAAAAACCTTCAGCAAACTGGCTATAGAAGGAACATTTCTTAGCAATCAAGGCAATTAAGGAGAACCTTAAAGCCAGCATCATATTTTATGCAGAAGAGCTGGCTGCATTTGCACTAAGATCCAAAACCAGACAACTTTCATCATGTTCAACATTGCTATTCAATATAGTCCTGGAAGTTGTAGCCATAGCCATCAGACAAGAAAAGGAAATTAAAGGGATAAAAATTGGGAAAGAGAAAGCCAAATTACCCATGTTAATAGATGACATGACTCTATATATATGGGAACCAAAGGACTCTACCTCCATGAAGAGACTAGCAGAAGTAATAAGAGAGTTTGGTAAAGTTATAGCATATAAAATTAATGCATAAAAATCAATAACCTTTGTATACACAGACAATGCCATCGCAGAGAATGAACTAGCAACATCTATCCCATTCACAAAAGCTACAACAAATTTAAATACCATGGAATAAATTTACTAAGGAGGTGAAAGACCTCTATGATGGAAATTAAAAAGTATTAAAGAGATAGAAGAAGACCAAAAAAAAATTGCAAAACATTCCATGTTCATGGATTTGAAGGAAGAGTATAATCAAAATGCCCATACTACTGAAAGTAATTTACAGATTAAATGTGATCCCAATCAAAATAACATTGACATACTTCTCAGACCTAAAAAAAATGTTAAAATCTATATAGAAACACAAGAGAACCTGAATAGCTAAAGCAATCCTAAAAAAAAAAAAAGGCTACAGGCAACACAATACCAGATTTGAAGATGTACTACAGGCAATCATAATCAAAACAACCTGGTCCTGGAACAAAACAGGCATGTAGACCAATGGAACAGAAAAGAAACTACAGAAATCAGATGATCTACAACTAATCTTTTTATTTATTTATTTATTTGATAGATAGAGTTAGACAGTGAGAGAGAGAGAGAGAGAGAGAGAGAGAGAGAGAGAGAGAGAAAGGTCTTCCTTCCATTGGTTCACCCCCAAAATGTCCACTATGGCCTGAGCTACGCCGATCTGAAGCCAGAATCCAGGTGCCCCTCCTGGTCTCCCACAGGGGTGCAGGCGCCCAAGCACTTGGGCCATCCTCCAGTACCTTCTCAGGCCACAGCAGAGAGCTGGACTGGAAGAGGAGCAGCCGGGACTAGAACCCAGCGCCCATATGAGATTCCGGCACCACAAGCAGAGGGAGGATTAGCCAAGTGAGCCACGACGCCAGCCCATACAACTAACTAATCTTTGACAAAGGAACTAAATTCAATCTCTGGAGAAAGGATAGTCTCTTCAACAAATAGTGCTGGGGAAAATGGATCTCCATGTACAGAAGCATGAAACAAGATGCCACCTTACCTTTACAACATTCAACACAAAACTGATCAAGGATCTAAATCTATGACACAACACCATCCAATTACTAGAGTACACACTTTGGAAACTACAAGACATTTGCATAGGCAAAGACTTTTTGAACAACACCCCAGAAGCATAGGAAACAAAACAAAATTGACAAATGGCATTACATGAGGCTAAGAATCTTCTGTGCTGCAAAGGAAACACTCAATAAACTGAAGAGGCAACCGACAGGATAGGGGGAAAATATCTGCAAACTATGCAACTGATAAAGGATTAATATCCAAAGATTTGATGATTGTTTACATCCCTTGTATCTTCCGTAGAGGAACAGTTTTTTTTTTTTCTCCTCATACTATTTTTTGAAATCTTTTACTTAGTGTAGGATTAACTAGACAATCATTAAGTAAAATGAAAATAGATCTTTATAAAAATTAAAAGTGGGAATGTGAGAGGGAGGAAGAGGAAGAGTTGGAGCATGGGCAGGAGGGAGTGCTGGGGGGGAAAGTGTTAATATGTTCCTAAATTGGTATGTATGAAATACATGAAACTTGTATAACTCAAATAGCAATTAAAATATATATTAAAAATCAAAAATCTATAATTGATTGAAGAAATCCAAAAACAACAAAACAAGCAACTCAGTTAAGAAGTAGGTAGAGGATTTGAAAGACCATTTTTCAAAAAACAAAATTCAAATGGCCAACAGACACATGAACAAATACTCAGGATCACTAGCCATAAACCCCAAAGAGTTTCACCTCACCTCAGAATGGCTTTCATACAGATATAGAAAAAAACAATAAATTCTGGTGAGGATGTAGCAGAAAAGGGTATCCTAATCCACTGTGGGTGAGAATGCAAACTAGTAGAGCCATTGTGAAAAATAATATGAAGATCTCTCAGAAGGCTGAAAGCAGATATACTGTATGATCCAGCAGTTCCACTCCTGAGAATTTACACAAATGAAATGAAGTCAGCACATGAAAGTGGTATCTATAACCCCATGTTTAATGCAGCTCAATTCTAATAGCTAAGCTATGGAATTAACTGAAGTCCATCAAGTGAAGACCTGTTAAAGAAATTGTGGTGTGTGTGTGTGTGTGAGAGAGAGAGAGACAGAGACAGAATGGAATACTACTCAGCCATAAAAAGGAATGAAAAATGAAATCCTATCTTTTGCAACAAAATGGATATGACTGGAAAGCATTATACTTAGTTTCACAAAGACATAAATACCACATTTTCTGTGATCTGTAATAACTAATAGAGTACCAAAAATGTAATGTATAGGAGTAAAATTGACATTTTGAGATTTGATGACTATTTACAGCCCTTGTCTTTACTGTTTAGGAATAGTGGGTTTTTTTTTCTTCTACTTGCTGAGTTCTTTACTTAGTGTAGTGTTAATCTTATGAGTATAAAATAGACTGAGACTTGATCGTTGTAAAAAGTAAAGGAAGGAATGGGAAAGGAATGAGGGAAGGAAGGAAGAAAGGAGGGAGTATGGGTAGATGGGCAGGCAGAAGGGAGGATGGGAAGTATTTTTATGCTCCTAAATCTGCATATATGAAATGCATGGATTTTTTAACCTTAAAAAAGAAAAAAGAAAAAAAAACTAAAAGAAAAAAGAGAAGTCAAACAGTGCTCTAAAACTATGTCTAAAGTTTCTTATGTATCATAGGAATAATAGAGACTAAAAAAATCATTCTATTTCAATATCTGTCTTTGGAGCCATGTGACACATTTTCAAATAATGTGATTGAGCAGTTACAACCAGTCTAGATAGAGTCAGAACAAAGACAAGCTTGTGTACTGACCAACATGTTTTTTTTTTTTTCACAAGTGCATTATATCCTTGTCAAAAAGAATTGCAGGCACATCAAGAAATACTAATCAATGCTAATGGGAAACTCAACAAACTCAATTCCTTTCCTGGTTTTATTCTCTGTGGAAGAGTTTGGCTTCAGCTCACTGTTGATGGAAAGGCTCTCTCAATTTAGGAAAATTACACTGATTATTTGGGCTGTTTTAAACTTGAAACACTTCTTTTGGGATTGGTTATATGATCTCTTTTTCCCTTTAGAGATACATTTATATCTTGATTAATCATCACACATTCATACAGACTGCACTTAGTAAAAAGATGCATATGACATGGACCTCTAGAAATCACTGCAATTTGTTACCTTTCCATATGTTATAACTTCTATTTGGGATCAAGGATAGCAAGTATCAAGGTGCAGAAAGTAGATAAGTGTCTCTTATATGACTGCAGTGGGCATATAAAAGTCATTTGATTTGTTTGCCCACTCTTCATCTACTTTTCCTTCTTTTGGTGACAGCACATTGACCTTCATTTCTGAATCTGCCATTTCTTTTTATGGTTCCTCTGGATCTAATTTTAAGTACATTACCAAGCCCTGATCAACCTACAGGTTTTTCCTGGCAGCCACAATGCAGAGGAAACACGATTCAAATCAGAAGTCTAATGAAACTCAATTATTGTAATTTTTTTGGAACTATTAGGAAAGAAAAATTCTCTTTTATGCTGATGGATTGCTGTGAAGATCCTAAATGAGACTACTGGTATCGAGATGCTCCATGAAGGAGCAGAATGAACTGCTCCAAAATGTCCTAAAACAGAGTATGAGATCTTGTGGCACTATTTGAGATCCTGAATCTGGTCTTGCTGGCAAATCTTGCTATCTTCCCTTGTGTTCTTGAAATATACAAACTTCTTAGTCTTCTTATTTTAATCCAGGCCAATTCTGGTTGGGTTGCTATCTCTAAGAGCCATCCGAAATTTTACAAAGTTTCTCCCTTGAAACATGTGTTTGGACTTTAAGAGTTCATTGAAAATGGATTTTAAGCATGTTTATTTTGGGCAAGAAAATTCTTGTAGTGAGCGGATCTTCACAAAGTTCCATGTGTTGTTTAAAAAAAACTATGCTCAGATTTCAAAATGTTTTTTCCTTCTTTTAAAAATTATTCATTTATTTATTTGAAAAGCAGAGCATCAGAGAGAGATTGGGGGAAAGACATAAAAAGGGAAAGACAGATCTTCCATCTGCTAGTTCACCTCCTAAATGGCTGCAACACACAAGGCTGTGTCAGATCAAGGCCAGGAACTAGGAACACCAACAGGATCTCCTATATGGACAGCAGAGGCCCAAGTACTTGAACCACCACTTGTTGCCTCCCAAGGTGGAATTAGCAGAAAGCTTGATTGGAAACAGGATAGGGGGACCATAACTGGCTCTGTATTATGTGGTCAGTATCATAAGGAGCTGTTTAATTCACTGCACTAAAATATTAGCCCTTCAAAAATTTTATACCAAAATAAATGTATGTTTTCAGTCATTTTCCCCCCACAGTCTTTCTACAGCTTCCTCTTATTTATTATTTTTATTTTTTTTTATTTTTTAATTTTTTGACAGGCAGAGTGGACAGTGAGAGAGAGAGACAGAGAGAAAGGTCTTCCTTTGCCGTTGGTTCACCCTCCAATGGCCGCCACGGCTGGTGCGCTGCGGCCGGCGCACTATGCTGATCCGATGGCAGGAGCCAGGTGCCTATCCTGGTCTCCCGTGGGGTGCAGGGCCCAAGCACTTGGGCCATCCTCCACTGCACTCCCTGGCCACAGCAGAGAGCTGGCCTGGAAGAGGGGCAACCGGGACAGAATCCGGCACCCCGACCGGGACTAGAACCCAGTGTGCCGGCGCCGCAAGGCGGAGGATTAGCCTAGTGAGCCGCGGCGCCGGCCTCCTCTTATGAATCTGACTTGAGGTTCCATGAGCCAAGAATGAGAAAGGGTATGCTGGGTGGACTAAGCCATAATTAAAGGTTTTATCATGAACGCACTCAGACTTACAAAGCAAAGGTTATTCCTCTAGCTAAATTCTGAGAGAGCTCAGAATATATAAGCTGGATCTGAAAACAAAAGTTGGAAATAAGCACAGAAAACAAAAGCTTTTGGCAAAGCTAAAGGAAAGAAGTGAGACAGAATCCCTGAGGATTAAGCCTTTTCTCTGTGTCCATCTAGTCATCTGATACTAGTATTTCTATGAAATTCTACCATAAGGTAAATTCTGAGTAAAGCAGCTACAATAGTTCATGTGAATATCTTTGATATGCAATAGATCAAACATCCAAAGGAGTGATTTTGAGAAGTAACGTACACATGCATATAATCTTGGTATAAACTGTTTTGAAAACTCAGCAAATAAATACTGCATATGAAGTGGGAAGAAGAGATTCAGTTAAGTGGGAAAATTTGTTCCAAATACTCAGAGAACTACCTGCAACTACACCATCAGAAAATGCTTAACCTCACCCATTTTCAAGATATTAGTATTACAACTTTGCTTTCTTCCCTTTGAATTTGTGTGAAATGCTATTTATTATGATTCTTTCTCTGAGCAAAGTTTGGCTTTTTCTGAAGGAATATATTATGGTATGGCCTAAGGCTCTATACATTAGCTTTCAGTCTTTCATGACTGCTGCTGGAGTCATAATTAAAAGTTAGCTGTAAAATGCCACATAAATTGGTCAAACTATTATCCATTAGGCTTAGGTTCCAAGAGCAATATATTTTTGGTTCATAATATGTAGGTCATTAAAAAAATGTGCAAGACTGAAAGAGGCTTTTGACTGTAACTCATTTATATTTTATGGAACAAATGCCTCAGCACTTATATTTTACTCAGCTTTTAATTAAAGTGTGCATACAGTTTTATGTAACTATTAATACTTATGAAGTATTTCTACGAAGTACTGCGATACTTCAACAACAACTTTTATAAAGTTCACTGTACTAATTCTGAACTTTTGTTGGCATATGTTTACTAAGATGACTTCACATATCATAAACATGCTCCTGGATGACCTAATTTTATACTTAACCATGACTCTTCTGTGGATGGCTTATTCACTTATAGGACTTCTCATTTACTGATTATTAGTTGAATTAGTATGCTCTCATTTGAAGCAACTCAACCCACCTTAAAAATAGAAGAGGAAGAAGAGAAGGGAAAGAAGCAGGGAAAAAGAGAAGAGGAAGAGTACTCAACATTAGGTAGTCAGATACAGTTAGAACTAGATCTAGGATTCAGTTATTCCCTGGCATTGCCTTAGTCACCATCCCCATGCCCCAGATCTTTGTTCTACTTCTCTATGCATATTGACAATATATTGATAGTTGATCAATGGCCATGACATTTTACTTTAGAGTGATGATGGGAAAATATGATTTAAAATCATGTTAATCCTTTTTTTAAAGATTATTTATTTATTTGAAAGCTAAGAGTTACACAGAGAGAGGAGAGGCAGAGAGAGAGGGCTTTCATCTGATGGTTCACTCTCCAGTTGGCTGCAACGGCTAGAGCTGTGCTGATCTGAAGCCAGGAGCCAGAAGATTCTTCCAGGTCCCACACGTGGGTGCAGCAGCCCAAGGACTTGGGCCATCTTCTACTGCTTTCCCAGGCCACAGCAGAGAGCTGGATTGGAAGTGGAGCCACCGGGTCTCGAACTGGTGCCCATATGGGATGCCAGTGCTTCAGGCCAGGGCATTAACCCACTGTGCCACAGCGCTGGCCCCGGATCATGTTAATTCTTTAACTGTGATTAGTAAGACTTTTGAAGCATGTGATCTGAATGGTCACCAAAGAAACCTACCTGTGACTATTAAGGGGACTTCATGCAGAACCCAATACTAGGGTTAATGACCACAAGGGACTAGTAGTTAATATTGTAAATATACTGTCACATTTTGCTATTCTATACACATGAACATATTTCATGCTCACATAACTATTGTGCAGATATTTCTTGCAAATGGTTCACCTTTCTCCATTTGATTAATCAGACTTAATCCATTTTACAGTTCCACTAAGTTCTAAGAACATTGTATCAACAATCAGACATGGCATGCATAAGAGTAGGAAGAAGGCATAAACCATGTTTTCGATATTTATTTATTTGAAAGTCAGAGCAACAGAGAGAGGGAGAAACAGAGGGGTATTTCATCGGCTGATTCACTCCACAAAGAGCCACAGTTGCTAGGTAGGGTCCAGGCCAATGCCAGGAGCCAGGAACTCCATCATGGTGTCCCACATTGGTGACAGGGGTCCAAAAACTTGGGCCATCTTCTTCTGTGTTCACAGGCCCATCAGTAGGAAGCTGGATCAGAAGCAGACCAGCTGGAACTTTAACTGGCACCCCTTACAGGGTGCCAGCATGGCAAGTGGTGGCTTAACCCATTGTGCTACAACACTGGTCCTGCCATAACCCATTTCATTAATCAACATCTTGTTCAGCCTGAGAAGTAAAATATATCACAACAGCTCATATTCTTTGGCAAGAACTAGTCATGTGATCCCATCTGGATGCTGAGGAAAGAGGAAATGCAGCTTCTCACTAGCCAGCCACTTTGCCACCATAGCTTTCCACATGGTATGGAACAAAGAAGAACATTCAGTGGAAAGCCACTGACATCTACCACTCCACTTTGTTAGATAAGTCTCTAGTAGACAGATTTCTAAGGTTTTAAAGGTAGTAATGCATTGTATCCACAAAATCTACAGAAGCTTAAATGAAGTGTGAATGATTCAGTCAGCAAACTGTTTTTTGCAATACGGAAAAAATGAAAGAAAACATCAAAAAATACAGAAGCCTTTTTTGTGTTTCTATTTTCATTTCTTACTGCATATGTTAGTTATCATTTTGAAATCATGTGGAAACACAACCTCAAGCTGGGATAACATGAGTTATGCAACAGACTTTTCTATTTTTCTCACAAATCTTAATTTGTTCTATTGTTATTTATTAAAACATATTTAAGTGTCAACCCCAAAAGAACTGATATTAGTAAGCTTACATAATCTCAATATCTGAATTCACTATTCTCTATTATGTCAAGAACATGCTAATTAATTACTTTTTAATGAGTCCCCTTGGTTTTTTTAACATAGCAGTACACTATTTAACATCTCCACAAAAGATGTAGGTTAAAGGTTACAACAGTATTTTACTGACTGAAAAGTAAAAACAGGTGGCAGTTACCACAATATTGTGTTTGATGTTAAAACACTGGCAAATAAGATAACAATTCATCAACAGATGCTGCAGTATGTTAATTTCTTCAATTTTGGACGTAAAAAGAATCCAAACTCACATAACAATGTGCAAACTATGAAAATGTGGAGACATGAACAGAACACTGATCAAATGGATACCAATTTTTCCTAATAAGCTTTCTATCAAGGTCAATTTAATTTTGGTCAAGAATTCACAACAAGTTACCAGTTCTATTTTCTCTAAACCACATTTATGGATAACTTTTGTTTTTTTCTATTGATGTGAAATATCCCCTCCCCACCTAGCAATTGTATTTTTTCAACCAGTACTCCTATATGAATGCTGCTGTCACAGTTGGAGGCTTAGCCCAAAGTGCTACAATATCAGCCCCAGTGTTCTTTATATATATATATATATATATATATATATATATATATATATATATATATGAAGTCATTGAGTGGTGGCAGGTATGTTGTCATAAAATCTCTATGGACAATTAATTTGCAGTTATTGATTTTATTTTTTCAATTTTCCTATATGTGTATGTATATTTTATATATTTCAAACATTTTCAGAAGTTCTCCACAAGATTTTTGTTCCTAGGTACATACAGTACCTTACACAAAAAATAGCCTTGCATGGTAGCAGTACTCACTAATATGAGCATATCAGAAATCACAAACAGGAAGAACCAATCTCAACTGCCATCCACTATAACCTTTGTAGTGCCATGTAAAGTTCTAATCCATTCTTTAAATTCAGTATTTTGAGAATGTTCTAGGTTATGGACTAATTTTGCTCACCTCATTATGTAGATGTTGGCAGTAATTCTGTGAAATGAGAAATCTGCTTTTCCTCCTAGACTGTTCTCAAATGCAGAATCATTTGTGTTTTCAGGGAAGGAGGGAAAGAATACAGCTGCTGCTGTTCCCTGGGTCACCCAGGACACTCTGTGGAGCTATTACCAGTAATAAAAGGGTCCATCATGCTGCAGAAGGGCAGGTGCTGAACTGACATCAGATCTTCATAAGAGCCAGTCTTCAGCACATACATATTCACTTGCCCATGAAAGTATACTGCATGAGTCTTCATTGACATGTCATAGCAACAATGCTGGTATAGACTTTCTCCTTGACTAATTGCCATTTCTATGGAAATCAGAATAATTTTTAATGGAGATGTGTCAGGGGTTAAAAAAAAAGCACAGCATTTTTTAATGAAGTGAATTTGAGTCAATGCTCTAGATTTTCTTTAGAAAAAGTGAATTTTCTTGAAAAATGAAATTTTCTTCAGAAAATATGTTTGATTTATCAGCTTGTTATGCCAAGTGCTCAAAATCAGATTTATCTCTATTGAGAATTAATATCTCCAGATTAAAGTTATTTTGTTCCTGTCTTATAAGAAAATAAAAAAATCATTCTACATCATTTATTCTAATAATACATTATAAATTATGCCCAAAGTTTAATTTTATCCTTAACATTAGTCAAGCTACCAAGATGCCTTCCATCTTATTCCTTAGAAGTCTAGTCTACAACTTCATCTAACTTTTAGAATTTGACCAGCCAACATGATAAATTACAATCTAGCTCCCTAATTTAGGTAATATCTTGCATGCTCTCTCTTGTGTATTCTTCCCATCCCCAAAGAGGGTTTGCAAAACTCACTGTGATCATTGACTAATGGGGTGCTTCCAGAGTAATTGAAAACTCTGGACCCCAATCTGATAAGATAGAGAGCATTATGGAAATGTGTACTAATTGATTTTTTTACCCTTTTACCTAATTTCTGATACCTTGACAATATATAGGCTATCTGAGTGTTGCCAGTTTACCATGAAAACAAGAAAAGAAGTTAAGTGGCAGAAGTTATTTCTTCAATCTATTCTGAAGCTGGATTTGCACTGTAGTGTCTACCCATAATATTCAGGTGTTCATTTCTTCATTCAAAAATCTCAGCAAAGAGGCCATATTTATTATTAGAATAGTGGCTTGAGTAGGTACTCTTTCTAGCAATCATTATTCTCAGGGACAAAGTGACTTCTTGTTAGCTCAGTCACATTGCATGTAGATATCAATTAACATAACTAGCTGCACAGATACTTGTTAAATCTCTACATTCCATATTCAAAAGGTAATTTCAAGTTGTATTCCTCCAAGAAGCTTTCTGCAATAACTTTTATTTTCTGAATTTCTACTGCCAGATCATTTAAGACCTTGCTTTTTTCATTTGATTAACATTTTACTCTCAAATATGATAGAAGCTATATGAAACTAAAACAGTATCTTTATTATATCCACTGTCCTTTGTTGAGATGCCATGTACAAGAGTACATTATATGCCAGATTTGGCTAAGATTTGAGGATACAGAGAAGATGCATTTGAAGGCATTTTCTGGTTAAGCTGTCAATCAAGAGGAAGTAATGAACTTTAGAGCTGAAGCAGTCAAGAAAATGTAGAAAGTTCTATGCATTAAGAGTTCCGAGGACATAAAAGGTAGGTCACCAATTTTGGCTAGTCAAAATACATCAACAGATATATAATACAGCTCTGGGTTTTAAATAATATATTTGAACTTATTAAGATAAAAATTAAGAAAGACGTCAGGAAGAGAAAATTCCAAGCAGATATAATATCAGAGAATCATGAAGAGCTTCTTCAATATTTAGTGCAAGAGAGAATATTTACTATTTTTTTACTATTAAATAATCATTTCATTTTGATTAATGAAAATTCTTTATATTTGCTAGGAAAATCTAGGTTTATATTTATTCTATTAATTTGAAAGGCATAGTTACAGATTGAGAGGGAGAGACAGAGACAGAGAGATCTTCCATCTGCTGGTTCAATCCACAAATGGCTGCACCAGTCAGGGACAAGCCAGATTGAATACAGGAGCCAGGAGCTTCTGGGTTTTCCACATGGATGCAGAGGCCTAAGCACTTGGGACATCTTCCACCACTTTCCCAGGCACATTGGCAAGGAGCTAGATCAGAAGTGCAGCAGTCATGACCTGAACTAGCACCCATATGGGATGCTGGTGTTGCAGGAGGCTTTACCAGCTATGCCACAATTCTGGCCCTACTTGATTTTACATGTCTTTAGTTCTAACTACTAATCATTAGTATTTTCAATTCATTTTTGTCAACTGTTGCTGCAATATGAAATTTCACTAAATGTTGGAACCAGATTTTATCCAATTCACCTTTTCACATGGTTAATGATTTTTTTTTTTTTTTGAGGCAGAGTGGATAGTGAGAGAGAGAGACAGAGAGAAAGGTCTTCCTTTTTGCCGTTGGTTCACCCTCCAATGGCCGCTGCGGCCAGGCATCGCGCTGATCCTAAGCCAGGAGCCAGGTGCTTCTCCTAGTCTCCCATGCGGGTGCAGGGCCCAAGCATTTGGGCCATCCTCCACTGCCTTCCCGGGCCACAGCAGAGAGCTGGCCTGGAAGAGGGGCAACCGGGATAGAATCCGGCGCCCCAACCAGGACTAGAACCTGGTGTGCCGGTGCCGCAAGGCGGAGGATTAGCCTGTTGAGCCATGGCGCCGGCCAAATGATTTATACATACACTATGTTAGATAACAATAATAAAGGCTGTAAACAAGACAGACACCACCAGCTATTACAGATTCTTCTATCTAATGGGTAACAAGGACCTGGATGAGAGATTGGCTCTGTGCTCCAAAGACTCAAGTGACTTAGGGCTGGTGCTGTGGTGTGGTGGATAAACCAGTTGCCTACAGTGCTAGCATTCCATATGGGCTCTGGTTCGAGTCCTGGCTGCTCCACTTCCTATCTAGCTCCCTGTTATGGCCTAGGAAAGCAGTAGAAGATGGCCCAATTGCCTGGGCCCTTGCACCCACGTGGGAGACTTGGAAGAAGCTCCTGGACATTTGCGGAGTGAACCAGTGGACGGAATTCTCTCTCTCTCTCTCTCTCTCTCTCTCTATCTATCTATCTCCCTCTGCCTCTCTGTAACTCTGCCTTTCAAATAAACAAATCTTAAAAAAAAAAAAAAAAAAACAAAGAAAAAAACTCAAGCGACTCACTGTTGCTTCATGAAAACCATTCAGATTACATATTCCGCTCTACAAGATCCTGTTTGGCCAGTTTCTAACTAATTCATCTTTATCCTTACCTTCTAGTCTTCAGTTCTTCCATTTTATTTTTAAAATATATTTATTTGAAAAGAGTTAACAGAGAGAGAAGGAAAAAAGGGGAAAGGAAGAGAGGGAGGGAGACAGAGATAGACAGAGAGGAGAGAGAGAGAGGTATCTTCCATCCACTGTTTCATTCTTTAAATGGCTCCAATGGCAGCGGCATAGCAAGGCAGAAGCCAAGACCCTGGAAATCCATCTGGGTCTTGTTATCCAAATTATCAAAAATCATCCGGGTCTCCCACTTCTGTGGCATGGGCCCAAGCACTTGGACAATCTTCTGCTACTTTCTCAGGCTCATTAGTAGGGAGCTGGATGAGAAGTGCAGCAGCTGAACTCAAACTGGTACTCAGATTAGATGCTGGTGTGGTCGGTGACAGCTTAACATGCTACCCCCGCTTCCCACTTCAGAAACTGAAGACTCCATGTTCATATTCAAAAGTATCAAGCTTCAACCTACTCCTGAGCATTTTTAGTTCTCAATTCCTCAATCAAGCAGATCTTCAGGAATTTCCAACACTCATTCAACAGCCTATTCAGATGCTATCTTACACAGCTTATTTCTGACCACAGAATTTAAAATAGGCTTCATCCCTCTTCTGTCATACTCTAAAAGTCATTGTGATTAAATAATTTCCTGAAATTAATCTCTTACACATTATTTTAAATGTCCCTCTCTCTCTTCAAGAAAGAAAAGGCAGTTTGACCTTTGTTCATAGTCATTGCAGTTCCTAGACAATGCTTTGTACCAAATAAATGTGCAGTAAATATTTCCTCTTTTTTGGAGTTGTGTCCTTTATGTTGAGTGAGGAAATGCATCATGAATGTGTTACCGGAGAAGCAAAGGGTCCTTGTCTTCACGCAAGAAAGAATTCAGGCATGAGGCAGAGAGCAGGGGAAAGCAACATAACAAGGTTTATTAGGGTAGGGACATCTGTAAGAATGGATGGGCTCTTCTCCAGACAGAACCTGAGAGAGAGTGCGTAGTTCATATTTAGACTGGGGTTTTTAAGGGGATGGGTCTTGCCTTCCTATCTTTTCCCTCCCCCTCTCTTTCTCCTCCTGAACAAAGGACTTGTTGGGTGTAAATATGAAAAATTCCTTTCTGAGTTTTTCCCATTGAAATTATCAGACAGGGGAAGCCTGGCTGGTGTTGCCCCGCCTTAGAGGAAAGATGCTTATCAGGCCAGGTAGAAGGGGCAGGGCCCCCTGGAAGGTCATCAGGATCCGGGAGGGACTTGGAAGTGCAGATACTAGGCTGCACCTGGAAGGTTATAAGGTAGAAGGGGCAGTACTCCCTGAAAGATCATCAGGATCTGGGCAGGACTTTTGAAGTACAGAAACTGGGCTGCACCTGGAAGGTTATAGGGGTGACTTTGAGATGCGGATGCTGGACCCCTGTAGATGTCAATTCCTTAGGCCTTTGTCACACACACATAAGCTCATTTCTGACTTCCTACCTAACAAATGTACTTTCCCTTTATAAATTTGTAGCTGATAATCCATGGTACATTTTCAGCTCCATTCTGGCCATCTCCATTCTGATATTTCTAATAAAATGATCACAATAGATGACTGATCCTGAAGTTCAGACTTGTCAACTGAAATGTCATATACTCCTCTTGCCTGAATGTTATTTGTATTTGAAACAAATACACAGGCTTGTGTCAACAATCATCGGAGTATTCCTACTGCTTCTTTCAATATAAGCACTTGTACCAACAATCAGAGCATTCCTACTCCTTCTTGTAATTCTAAAAACAAATTTCCTTTCCTGAAAAACATGGGTTTGGTTTTGAGCAGAATGAGTTAACTTATAAATGTTTAAAGTTCAATGCTGCTGGAGACTCCTCCAAACCCTAGCAAAAATGCTTTTAACTAAAGTTTAAAGCATTTGTGCATCCTCTTCTGCCTCCATTTCTAAGGAAAGTGAAAGCTTAATTGGTTCTTGGCGTCTTTTCCTGGCTTCAGTGTCAGGAACCACATCATCTTCATAGCTCACTACCTGCATTTTCTTCAGGCTAAGCTTTCTGTTCTTTTATATTTAAATTTAATTCCAAACATAAATGGGGTTATTCAAGTCCAGTAGAGCTGAACAATCTTTCCATCACTTTTATAGGTGATTTGCTTCCTAATTACCGTTTAAAATAATATATACATAGCTATATTTGTGCTCATATATTTATTGTTGCTCTATGCAGTTGAATGGAGAGCGCTACACACAGAGAAGCAAAATTATTATATCTGCAAATAATTGCAATACAGTGTATATTTATTCACAGAAACATCTAACTGACGATCACTTGCTGGCAAGATCGGACAAATTTCAAAGTGACTGCAAAGGAGAGCCAAACATACTGCTAAAAAGAAAATTGCCATAGAACACAATAAAGACATTTGTGTTTGTTGAGAGAACTATGACCCTGTCACAAAATGAATTTTCTAACTCTGAGGAATAGATTTCATTTATTTACTGTGATATTAACCACAAGCCCAGAATCATTTGATTTAAATGAAAGAAAAGAGAATGTTGTTTCTAATCAAGGCAATTTGAATGAGAACATTGCCAGTTATAGCTTGTTGTTTGGATATTTTTCTCTGCTTCTTCAGAATTGCATCTTAATACTTTCACACACTATTGATGCAAATGGAAATTAGTATGGTGCATTTGAAAAGAAATTTAGAAACCAGAATGGTATCTTTTAGAATCATTGTTTGTGACATGAGAAACTAACTGTAGCCAAATGAAGCAGATAGGAACTTTATCAGCAGGATATCTCAGGTCCCTTGGAGCTGATGGGACATCTAATGAACCAGGTTCAGCTAGAGCCAGAAAAGCAGTGGGTGGAGATGCAGGGAGCAGGAGATATTAGACATCCATTAAGGATTCTGTAATGAAACAAACTAGCCCATGAATTTCTGCTGTTGGTGTTCTTTATAACTAACCTATTCTTTTTTATATTTCGAAGAAATAGAAGTAGATTTCCCTATCATGGGAGATGTGTCCATTCTTTTCTAAGGCATGGTACAGCACTCAGACATTTTTACTACAATGTATTCTATTAGAGGGAAGGTTTCTTCTAGCACTAATCAATCGGTCATTAAATAAATTAACAGACAGATCTATCACTCATCAAAAGACAAAAATAAACATTCCTTTGGTCTATAAATCTGCTGGGTCAAAATTGTGGAAGAAATCAAAGATATTTTCAAGATTTCTAAGAGTAAATGCTTTGAACAAATGCCATACTAAATACCAAATTTTAAAAAATTAGTGTAGGGTTTGAAAGTATAATTGTATTGCTTAAATGGCAACATATGGGGTGGCATTGTGACACAGCAGGTTACGCTGCCACTTGAGATGCCACATTCCATATCGGAATGCTGGGAAAGTTTAAGTCTTGGGACAATTTAACTATTGGCTGCTCCATTTCACTTCCAGCTTCTCGCTAAAGTGCTTGAGAAGACAGAGGAAGGTGGCGCTAGGACTTGAATAGAGTCCTAGGGTCCTGTCTTCAATCTGTCAAATCCTGGGCATTTCAACCATTTGGGGACTGAGCCAGCAGTTTGGAAGATCTCTCTCTCTTTGTCTCTTCCTCTCTGCCTGTCATGTGGCCCCTCAAATAAATAAGTAAATAAATAAATTTAAAAATAGATAGTGATGCTTTAGAAAGATCACAGAACAATATAATTAAACGATTTTATTTTGGTGCAAAAACTTTGAAATTCATCCATAGATTTTACATAATACATACTTTCCATAAAATTTTTGAAGTACTGTCATATTTATAAGATACTGTATGAACTACTTTAAAGAATTTTTATTATATATTAAAATTTTAGCATTATATTCTTAGAATCTTATCTATGAGTTACATTGAATCTGTTTTTTTATGTAACATTAACATGACAATTGATAAGAATTATGTTTTAGTAATTATTATGCATTCGATGTGACCCTGAGAATTTGATACATTAAAAAATTCCTGTAAGAATATAATAAAATCCTTTTATTAAGTTCTTATCTAAGGGTTGAAACGGTTTGCTAAGTATTCATGTAATATTGCTATTGTCAGCAAGTGATCTAGGACTTGCTCCCTCATTTCTCTATTCTAAGCCCAACTTGTTCTTTCACTTCTCTATTCTCTTCAAGGTAGGGAACTAATTCTATTATGAAGGAATCTGTAGGATGCACAATTTAATCTTTAGACCTTATAAGAGATGGCTAAAATTTTTCTGTAATAGCATAGCCAAAATAAGAACTTAACTAATAATCTCATAGCTAGATTCACATCGCCATCAGCGAAGTATACAGTAAGTAGAAAAAAAAACCTCCCTTTCAGACCAAAGGGAAAGAAAGTTTTAAAGTGAGAATATAATTTTCCTCATGGGCATTGTCTACCTTAGAAAAACTACTACAGAACATGCCTGTGACTATAGACTTGTAGTTCAGGCCACCAAAGATTAGAGATGGGACACGGGCACTCCCTTGACTTGCATCGTCTGGTCTGCTTTAACACAAACCAGGAGGAAAAGAAAGCTAGGCATCAGAAGCAATGGGTGGCAGGCCTATTAATGGCTGATCTGTACAGTGATCTGCCCTCAAGGAGACCCAATAGGCCAGTCCACTGCAGTGGCTTTCAAAATGGTAAGCCTGGGCTTCAGCAGAAGTCAGCTTGTGAAGAGCCCTGGCAGCTCTGCCAAGAGTTGGATCACTGGAAATGGACCTGCCCTGGAATCGAAGGATGCCCAGGTCAGAGCCACAGATCTTATTGGCTCCAAGCTGAAAAGCCCTTCACTCAGCCCAGCTTCCAAAGTGACCACTGCAGTTGAGGGGACAGCCAAGTAGGGTCAGCAACATTGCAGGCAGAACTGTAAATTTCTTATTAGAGATGCCCCCTGCCTTTACCTGGCCAGCTCTCCTCCCAGGCCAGCCAAGTAATGAAAGTCAACAGAGTGCCTTCCCCTAGGAGGTTCACACCTCCCTTAGGATATATCCCATGTGAAGAGATAGATAGGTCTGGGCCTCTTAACTTACAAGGCCTAAAGCCCACCAGATTATTATCAAGCCCCTTCTATCAGGTTCTATTTACCTCTCAATCAGAAAAATTACTTGTAGCTTAGACAGCACCTTTCTTAGCTCCTCTAATAATGACTCTGTCCTTTGTTCTAGACCCTGTCTAGTCCACGTGGGCCTCATTCCTTTGTAATCATAACCTCTACTCTACCACCAATGGCTCTACTCCCAACCTGTGTGTACTGATGGTCCTCTTCCCCACTTAATGCTGTATAATTGTTCAGACCTGGTTAAAGCCACTCTTAGGATCATTGGTTACTATCCTCAACCTGTCTTTTATGACCTTGTCTAAATATGATCAGAGTCGGTGAACTTGGAAGGCTTCCATAGCCTTGGCAACTCATGACGACAGCCTAGGGTGGTTACTGGCGCCATAAACTAGAGTGTCAATTTGTTGGGTCAACAACAGGAGCCACTGTGCGCTTGCTCCTGATGTGGGATCTCTGTCCTTAATGTACTGTACATTTTGATTTAATGCTATAACTAGTACTCAAACAGTATGTTTCACTTTGTGTTTCTATGTGGGTGCAAACTGTTGAAGTATTTATACTAAATTGATCTTCTGTATATAAATAGAATTGAAAATGAATCTTGATGTGAATGGAAAGGGAGAGGGAGTGGGAGAGGGGAGGGTTGCGGGTGGGAGGGAAATTATGGGAAGGGGAAGCCATTGTAATCCATAAGCTGTATACTGGAAATTTATATTCATTAAATAAAAGTTAAAAAAAAAGAATATAATAAAATCTTTAAAAATTAGCCATATAATTCCCTCTCAGGTTGCAGTCATCACATAACATTAGATTGAGGATAATCATAACTTGAATAAAAGAGCACTTTGACTTTAATTTACTCTCAATTTTTAAAGTAGCATAAAGCAAGCTATATCTATGGATGAGAAAAAATGTTTGAAACAGAAAAATTAATAATTGTATCTATATAGTGGTTTGGATGCTGGTTTCTAAATTTCTTGTAATATACTATTTTTCCAGTAATAAGAAAGAATAAAAAACATGTGACTTCAAATTTCTTTTCTTTAAATTTACATTGGATCAGATCCTTTATTTTTTATTTTATTTTTTAACTTTTATTTAATGAATATAAATTTCCAAAGTACAGCTTATGGGTTACAATGGCTTCCCCCCATCCCATACTTCCCTCCCACCCGCAACCCTCCTCTTTCCCGCTCCCTCTCCCCTTCCATTCATATCAAGATTCATTTTCCATTCTCTTTATATACAGAAGATCAGTTTAGTATATATTAGGTAAAGATTTCAACAGTTTGCCCCAACATAGTAACACAAAGTGAAAAAAATACTGTTGGAGTACTAGTTATAGCATTAAATAACAGTACACAGTACATTAAAGACAGAGATCCTACATGATATTTTTTAAAAATTGATTAATTTTCTATTTTCTATGCAATTTCCAATTTAAAACCAAGTTTTTTTTTCATTTTCAATTATCTTTATATGCAGAAGATCGATTTAGTATATACTGAGTAAGGATTTCATCAGTTTGCACCCACACAGAAACACAAAGTGTAAAATACTATTTCAGCACTAGTTATAGCATTACTTCATATTGAACAACACATTAAGGACAGATCCCACATCAGATGAAAGTACACAGTGACTCCTGTTGTTGATTTAACAATTTGACACTCTTGTTTATGGTGTCAGTAATCTGCCTAGGTTCTAGTCATGAGTTGCCAAGGCTATGGAAGCCTTTAGGGTTTGCCGACTTCGATCTTATTCTGAAAGGGTCATACTCAAAGTGGAAGTTCTCTCCTCCCTTCAGAGAAAGGTACCTCCTTCTTTGATGGCCCCATTCTTTCCACTGGGATCTCACTTGCAGAGATCTTTCATTTAGGTCTTCTTCTTCTTTTTTTTTCCGGAGTGTCTTGGCTTTCCATGCCTAAAATACTCTCATGGGCTCTTCAGCCAGATCCGAATGCCTTAAGGGCTGATTCTGAGGCCAGAGTGCTATTTAGGACATCTGACATTCTATGGGTCTGCTGTGTCTCCCGCTTCCCATGTTGGATTGGTATCTCCCTTTTTGATTCTATCAGTTAGTATTAGCAGACACGAGTCTTGCTTGTGTAATCCCTTTGACTCTTAGACCTATCAGTGTGATCAACTGTGAACTGAAGATGATCACTTGGACTAGTAAGATGGCATTGGTACATGCTACCTTGATGGGATTGTATTGGAATCCCCTGGCACGTTTCTAACTCCACCATTTGGGGCAAGTCCGATTGAGCATGTCCCAAATTGTACATCTCCTCCCTCTCTTATATTTAACAGGGATCACTTTTCAGTTAAAATTTAAACACCTAAGAATAATTGTGTGTCATTTACAGAGTTCAACCACCAGTACTAGAACAAAAAAAAAATACTAAAATGGATAAAGTATTACATTGTACATCAACAGTCTGGACAAGGGCTGATCAAGTCACTGTTTCTCATAGTGTCCATTTCACTTCAACAGGTTTCCCCTTTGGTGCTCAGTTAGTTGTCGCCAATGAGGGAAAACAAATGATATTTGTCTCTTTGGGACTGGCTTATTTCACTCAGCATGATGTTTTCCAGATTCCTCCATTTTGTTGCAAGTGACTGGATTTCATTGTTTTTGACTGCTGTACAGTATTCTATAGAGTACATGTCCCATAATTTCTTTATCCAATCTACTGTTGATGGGCATTTGGGTTGGTTCTAGGTCTTAGCTATTGTGAATTGACTTCAAATTTCTGACCTAAGTGCATATACTTGTTAACATGAAATCTTCTCCTAAGTTTATTATAAGGGAACTCAAATATATAGCCAGTGTTAGTGAGTGAATTTATTTGTTAAAATTGTCCACATTCTTTAATTTTCTAGATTTATATATCTCATGTTTTATAGCATACCAAAACCAACAAGTAACAAATGCAGTAACTAAGAACACAATACCCAAAGCCAGTCAAATCTGTGCTTGAGTCTTATTTCTTATTCTTAGTGAGAATTCATCCAAGTTATTTCAATGTCCTGATTTCAGTTTCCACATATATGAAATGGAGACAATGAATTCTATTTCATATCATCAGAGGACTCCAAATCTATATGGCAGTTATACTGGTCTTACATTTATCATATAAAGAGAAAGTTTATACAAGATTCTTTGTTAGAAAATGGATTTTAAAAATATTAGACAAAATATAGGATATTTTATTTTATACAGATGTAGTAGTTCCTCTTTCTTATCTGCATGGTAAGCATTCCCAGACTCCCAGCATTTGCGTGAAACCACAAGTAGTATTAGGCACAGTAAGAGATTAAGAATAGTTACTAGTAACATATAACACATAACGGTAGTAAAAGTTATATGAATGTAGTCTCTGTCTCTCAAAATATCTTATTTTACTATACTCATCCCTACTGTGGTGAAGTCAGAAAATATAATTCCTATGATGAGATAGGTGAGGCAAATGAGATAGGCACTGTGGCACAGCACTGTGCTACAACTGAAATTCTGACCATACTTCAAGAAGGAGGATCACTTGCTTTGAGTGATCCTGGCTCATCGAGCCATGATGTTGTTGGGCAGATAACTTGCATAGCACTGATACCCTGGACAAAGGGATAATTCATAACCCAGGTAGGACAAAGTATGATAGTGCAAGATGCCATCACACCTCTCAGGGAAACTCATTAATTTATGATTTATTAAAATTGTGTTTCTGGAATTATATTTAATATCTTTGGAACCTCATTGACCACGGTTGACTAAAAGCACTGAAAGGTAAACCAAATGTCAAGTACCCTGTAAGTGAAATCATGAAAGTGATATGCAAATAGTTAAATGTAGGAAACAATACTCTATGATGCTCAAATTGGAGGATGTAGGAAAACTCTTATTTTGTTCAACTGCTGGTGAGTAATCTGATTTCTCCTTCTGGGAAGGCCTAAGTCTAGCTAAGGCAGTGGTGATTATTATGTTGTATCCTACACATGGCCCTAGTGCTAAATGAAATTGTATCCAAAACTTTCAAGTTCTCAAGGGCTATGTTTTTCTTGAGAGTGAGGGTCAACAGCTATCATCAACTTCCATAAAGAGATGAGACTCTTAAAATAGAGAGACACAAAAATAAATTTCTAGTACCTATCCTTACTGATGTCCCTTATTTTATCTATTTCCTTTCTGCTTCCATATATCCATTATGTCCCATTTTGAACACTGATAATGTGAGTTTGTTTCTAGACGGGCCATTAGACATCAGTGGGACTGGGCCATGTGGGTCTCCCTTTCCTTCAGTCTTTTCTAATGATCATCCTGGTATGTACTGAAGATAAACTGAAATGAACTTGGCCAGAGTAAAATATATGAATAATAATTAGATTTATCTTTCTACTTTACTGTGGATATGAATAAGGAAGCATAAAATAGGACAGCATATTTCAAAAGCTAAAGATGACATAGTGATACAGAACAGGATCAAAATCTCAACATGAGCTCTTTCTGATCTATATCGCTTTTGTGATTCAAGGCTAAAGTAATATCAGACTTTGCTCACAAAACTCTCCTAACCCTTTCTATGGTCCCTACTAACATCACATTTTTGATTTCTTATTTCTAAAATGATAAATAGTTCTCAGACCAAGTCCAATCAGTTGTTTGTCTGCTTGAGAAGGATTGGAAAGCTATGTCAAGGCTCAGGTGGAAGGAAAACCTTGATGATTAGCAATGTGTGTTGTGGGCTCCCATGAGAGAATGGTTGGCCTTGGAGTAGATTAGAATACAGGAAAAAATATGGGACTGGTGCAAAAAGATACTAAAATGTTTTTAAAAAACAATCAAGATCTGATAAAATCCTAAAGTTCCATCCATTAACATCCTCAAGTAGGATGTTACATTTATGTAGGATTATGACAACTTGGTTACTTTTTCCTTGGGGGACAAAGTATCAGCAAACACAATGTATATTTATTATAACATTGAACATAAGCCAATGAAGTCATAGTGATGATCCACTGGATAAACTTTGTTCAAATGTCATTATCCAACTGATTATACATAAACTAAACTAGCTATTACTGGTTTATAAAAAGAACTTTTAAATGACTACAAGTAGCATTTAAAAATTTGGGATGAGGATGGAAACATAAAAAAAACCTCTTTTCTCTTTGTCCTTCTCTTATTCACTAACTGTCACTAGTACTGTACTTATTTGGTCTTCTAGGTAAAATACTATTATTTCCATTTTAAAATGGGAAGGTAGGCTCAATTTTTGTGCCACAAAATAGGTGAGTGTTGAGCCCAAATTGATCTTTATGCTATAGCCCAGGCCCCATCTTGTTATTTTAAAAGATGCAGATAAATCATCCATAGTTTCTGTCAATTCCTTTTGTGAACAATAAATAGATGCAGCTAACAGGTTGCAAGAATAACCACTAAGCTCCCAGTCAGATATTCATCCAACATAAGAACAAATAAGTGGGAGTCTACTTTTCTTTATTTTTTTCCTTTTTTTTTTTTTAAAAAAAGGTTTATTTATTTGAAAGACAGAATTACAGAGAGGTAGAGACAGAGAGAGAGAGAGAGGTCTTCCATCTGCTGGTTCACTCCCCAGATGGCTGCAATGGTCAGAGCTGTGCCAATCTGAAGCCAGGAGCCAAGAAATTCTGGGTTTCCCATGCAGGTGCAGGGTTTTCTTCTGATGCTTTTCCAGGCCATAGCAGAGAGCTGGATCAGAAGTGGAGCAGTCGGGACTTGAAATGGCACCCTAATGAGATGCTGACACTGTAGACTGGGGCTTTTTTTTTTTTTTTTTTTTTTTGGAATGAAAAGATCAGTTTATTCTAGTGCAAAGAACTTTTGGAACCCATGCATGGTTTTTTCATACTATGCATTTTTCATGAATTAGTCAAAGACCCTTTGTGGTCAGTTTCCTCTTCCTTGCCTCACATAACTTACTGCTTATTTCCACCATATCTCAAGCCCTTGACTTCTCTTCTGTCTACAGTTGAGAGAGGAACTTAAGGTCATCTTGGTTTATTTTTAATCTTATGGTCACTCAGGTGAGAAAATCTGCACTGGCACCTTCTTTTACTTATTTTAAACTTTTTATTTAATAAGTACAAATTTCATGAGTACATCTTTAGGAATATACTGATTCTTCCCACCCCTACTCCCACCCTATTTCCTCCTCCCTCTCCTATTCCCAGTCCCATTCTCCCTTAAGATTCATTTTCAATTAACTTTATACACAGAAGACCAATTCTGTACTAACCAAAGCTTTCAACAATTTACACACACACACACACAACATAAAAAAACTGTTTGAGAAAAAGTTTTACAGTTAATTCTCATAATACAACTCATTGAGGACAGATGTCCTGCATGGTGAGTAAGTGCACAGTGACCCTGTTGTTACTTTAACAATTAACACTCTTATGTATGACGTCAGTGATCACATGAGCCTCTTGACATGAGCTGTCAAGGCTATGGAAGCCTTCTGAAACCACAATCTCTGTCAGTATTTAGGAAAGTCATAAGCGAAGTGAAAGTTCTCTCTTCCCTTCAGAGAAAAGAACATCCTTCTTTGATGGTTCCTTCTTTCCACCAGGGTCTTACAGAGATCCTTCATATAGGACATTTTTTTTTTTTTTTGCCACAGTGTCTTGGCTTTTCATGTCTGAAATGCTCTCATCTGCATTTTAACCAGACCAGAATGCCTTAAGGGCTGATTCTGTGGTCAGAGTGCTATTTAGAGCAACTGTCATTCTAAGGGTCTGCTGTGTGAACTGCTTCCCATGTTGAAAAATTCCCTCCTTTTCAATTCTACCTATTGTTATTACCAGACACTGGATATGATTTATATTATCCCTTTAACATTTAATCCTACTTATATGATCAATTTAATATTTAATGTGATCATTTTAGCACTTAAGACAGCATTATTACCACCCAACTTAATGGGATTTAGAGTCTGATGGCAAGCTTTTAGTTTACCCTTAGAAGAAAGTCTGGAGCAATATATACAGAACTATACTTCTTCATAGTTACAAACTTCCTCCACCCTCTCTTATTCCCACACTTATTTTTAGTTGGATCTATTTTCTTTCTTTCTTTTTTTTTTGAAAGGTCTTCTTTCTCCTGGTTCACTCCCCAGATGGCTGCAACGGCCAGAGCTGCACCAATCCAAAGCCAGGAGCCAGGAGCCAAGAGCCAGGAGCTTCTTCCTGGTTTCCCACATGGGTGCAGGGGCCCAAGCACTTGGGACATCTTCTACTGCTTTCCCAGACCATAGCAGAGAGCTGGATTGGAAGAGGGATAGCCGGGACTAGAACCAGCACCCATATGGGATGCTAGTGCCATAGGTAGAGGATTAACCTACTGCGCCACGGAACAGGCCCCTGGGATCTATTTTCAATTGACTTTATACACATATGATTAATTTTATATTAGATAAAGAGTCCAACCAATGGTATTAAGAAGAAAAAAAAAAGAAACAAACAAACCAAAAAAAACTGTTCCTCAACAGTCAAGACTGTTCAAGTTATTGCTTTTCAAAGTGTCAATTTCACTTCTACAGGTTTCCTTTTAGGTGCTTTGTTAGTTATCACAATCAGGGAGAATATATGGTATTTCTCCCTCTGGGACTCGCTTATTTCACTAAGTATGATGTCTTGCAGATTCATCCATTTTATTGCAAATGACCAGGTTTCTTTTTTTTTTTTACTACTGTGTAGTATTCCATGGGATACATATCCCATAATTTCTTTATTCAGTCTTCAGTTGATGGGCATTTAGGTTGATTCCATGTCTTATTTATTGTGAATTGAGCTGCAATAAACATGGGGGTGCAGATAACTTTTTATTTAATGATTTAATTTCCCTTGGGTAACTTCCCAGAAGTGAGATGGCTGGGTCATATGGTAGGTCTATATTCAGACCTCTGAGGTATCTCCATACTGTCTTCCATAGTGGTTTTACCAGTTTACATTCCATCCAACAGTGGACTAGGGTACCTTTTTCCCTATATCCTCACCAGTATTTGTTGTTTGTTGATTTCTTTATGAAAGCCATTCTAACTGGGGTGAGGTGAAAACTCATTGTAGTTTTGTCTTGCATTTCCCTGAAGGCTAGTGGTCCTGAGCATTTTCTCCTGTGTCTGTTGGCCATTTGGATTTCCTCTTTTGAAAAATGTCCATTTAAGTCCTTTGCCATTTCTTAGCTGGGTTGTTTGGTTTCGTTATTGTGGAGTTTATTGATCTCTTTGTATATTCTGGTTATCAACCCTTTAT
This sequence comes from Lepus europaeus, assembly GCF_033115175.1. Lineage (NCBI taxonomy): Eukaryota > Metazoa > Chordata > Mammalia > Lagomorpha > Leporidae > Lepus > Lepus europaeus. The sequence goes on along the minus strand of NC_084830.1, from coordinate 118,330,804 downwards.
CCATTACATAGTTTGCAAATAATTTGCCCCATTCTGTCACTTTCCTCTTCATTTTCCTGTTTCTTTTGTAGTACAGAATCTTTTCAAATTAATGTAATCCCATGTGTTAATTTTTGCTTTTATTTTCTGTGCCTATGGGGTCTTTTCCAGGAACTGTTTCCCTGTGCCAATGTCTTATAGGGTTTCCCCAATGCTCTCTAATAATTTGATGGTATCCAGTCTTAGATTTAAGTCTTTAATCCTTTTTGAATGGATTTCTTTGTAAGGTGCAAGGTAGGGGTCCTGCTTCATACTTCCGCATGTGAACATATAGTTTTCCCAGCACCATTTGTTGAAGAGATTGTCCTTTCTCCAGGGATTGTTTTTAGCTTCTACATGTTTGGGTTGATTTCTGGTGTTTATTCTGTTCATTGGTCTATCTATCTGTTTTTTGTACCAGTATCAAGCTGTTTTGATTATAAGTGTCTTGCAGAATATCTTGAAATCTGGTATTGTAATGTTTTTGTGGCATAAGATGGCTTTAGCTATTCGAGGTCTCCTGTGCCTCCATATGAATTTCAGCACCATTTTTTCTAGATTTGAGATGAATATCTTTGGTATTTTGATTGACTCTGTAAATTGCTTTTGGGCGAATATATATTTTGATGTATTGATTATTCCAATCCATGAACATGGAAGATCTTTTCCATTTTTTATCTTATTCTATTTCTTTCTTTAATGTTTTGCAATTCTCATCATAGAGATCTTTGACTTCCTTGGTTAAATTTATTCCAAGGTATCTGATTTTTTTTTTTTTTTTTTGTAGCTATTGTGAATAGGATTGATCTTAGAAGTTCTTTCTCTGGCAGGCGCTGCCGCTCACTTGGCTAATCCTCCGCCTGCAGCGCCAGCACCCTGGGTTCACGTCCCAGTTGGGACGCCGGATTCTTTCCAGGTTGCTCCTCTTCCAGTCCAGCTCTCTGCTGTGGCCCAGGAAGGCAGAGGAGGATGGACCAAGTGCTTGGGCCCTGCACCACGTGGGAGACCAGGAGGAAGCACCTGGCTCCTGGCTTCAGATCGGCACAGTGTCCCGGCCGTCGCAGCCATTTGGGGGGTGACCAACGGAAAGGAAGACATTTCTCTATTTCTCTCTCTCTCTCTCTCTCTCTCTCTGTCTAACTCTGCCTGTAAAAAAAAAAAAAAAAAAAAAAAAGAAAGAAAGAAAAGAAAAGAAATTCTTTCTCAGCCTTGGCACTGTCTGTGTTTACAAAGGCTTTTATTTTTGTGTATTCATTTTAAATCTTGTTACTTTACCAAACCCTTCTATGAGTTCCAATAGTCTGTTGGTGGAATCTCTTGTACCCCCTATATATAGAATCATAGCATCTGCAAATAGGGATATTTTGACTTCCTCTTTCCCGATTTGAAACCCTTTGATTTCTTTTTCTTGCCCAGTGACTCTGGCTAAAACTTCCAGGACCATATTGAATAGCAATGGTGAGAGTCTGCATCCTTATCTGGTTCTGGATTTCAATGGGAATGCTTCCAACTTTTCCCCATTTAATAGGGTACTGGCCATGGGTTTGTCATAAATTGCCTTGATTGTGTTGAAGAATGTTCCTTTTAAACCCAATTTGTTTAGGGTTTTCATTATGAAAGGGTGTTATATTTTATCGAGTGCTTTCTCTGCATCTATTGAGATAATCATAAGGTCTTTGTTTTTCAGTTTCTTAATGTGATGCATCACATTACTTTGCCAATGTTGAACCATCTCTGCATACCAGGGATAAATCCCACTTGCAGACTGGGGTTTTAATCCGCTACACCACAGCTTTAGCCCCAGGAGCCTACTTTTCAGCAGGAAAAACATAAAACCATATATTCTATACTTTAATTAAAAAATCATAATATGGAGAAAATATTGCCTCTCCTATTTTATGCATGCTATACTAAAATATAAAAGTGGATGAGGGGAATATTACTTAAGATTATCAAGTTTGAAGCCACCCTGCCTGGGTTAAGTATTTTTGCTGTTACATGTGCAAAGTGTATAACACTGTAGAAGTTAATTAGCCTCTCTATTCTTTAGTTCTAATAATTGTAAAATATACAAATAAATGTCTCCACCTCATCAGATTTTTGTGAGAATTACAATGTTTGTAAAGAGCCTAGAACTATGCATGGCATATAGTAAATATCACTAATGTGTTAATCAACATTATCATTATCATGAGTTACATTAATAATTATTTTTATTCCAATTACAAAGCACCTATAATTTAGTTCGATTTTGAGTATTACAGCTATCCACTTTAGAATCCTCTACCATCATACTTGCCTACGATGGATAACCGTAACACTAAACACCTTCCTTTACATTGAAGCCTTGAGGATTTAGAAACGAGCAAAACAGATGATTCCTTGCCTTCATAAAATGCTCAGCCTCTCCAGCAACAAAGAACTTGTGATAAATTAATAATTTGGAGTATTACGAATATTTTGAAAAGAAAGAACTGTTGTGATGGCGAATATAACTGGAATGTTGGGGCATTCCCTCAGGAATGCTGTTTAAGTTAATACCCAGAGAAAGGAAACTAAGGGAAGTGCCTCATTCAAATTGAGGAAAAGACATGTGTGAAGGGCTGGAAGGATGACAGTGAGGCAGCAAAACATGTATTAAGGCTTGAACAGACTGCAGGAGAGAAGGTAAGGAGATGAACCTGAAGAAGTCAGATGAAGACAAGGTCTTGCTGCCATCTCAGGACATTTGCCTGTTGAGGATTATGGAAAGTCACTGAAGGTTTTTAAGTAAGTGAGCAACAATCTGTTCCCAACAAAAGTTTGAATGACCTTGAATACAGTAGACAAAAGAAGTGAAACGGAATTGAAATGTTTACCTAAATCTTACCTTAATGAGCTCAGACTGCTATAATAAAAATACCACAGACTGGGTGGCTTATAAACAACCTTCCTTCCTTCTTCCCTCCCTCCCTCCACCCTTCCTTCCTTCCTTCCTTCCTTCCTTTAAATTTTTGAAAGGAAGAGAGCAAGAGTTCTTCCTTCTGCTGGTTCACTCTCCAAACGGCCACACAGATGGGGCTGGTCCAGGCCAAAGCCCACAGCTCCATCCAGGTGTCTCCCAGGTGGTGTGCCTCTGTGCTGGGTTCTGGGAGGGCACTCTTTCAAGGTGAAGACTGCCACCCTCTGGTGGTGTCCTCACATCACATATCCCATTCATGGGGGCTCCACCCTCAGGACTTCACCTAATTCTAAGTACCTCACAAAGTTTCTTCTTCCTACACTATTAAATGGGAGGGGTACCATTTCAACATATAAATTTCTGAGGGATAAAAAAAAATTAGCACATAACAATTCTGTTTGCAAAAATGTTGACAAGGGATTTTTTTTTCATTTATTAAACTTTCATTTAATGAATATAAATTTCCAAAGTACAGCTTATGGGTTACAATGGCTTCCCTCCTCCCATAACTTCCCTCCCACCCACAACCCTCCCCTTTCCCGCTCCCTCTCCCCTTCCAGTCACATCAAGATTCATTTTCAATTCTCTTTATATACAAAAGATCAGTTTAGTATATATTAGGTAAAGATTTCAACAGTTTGCCCCCATATAGCAACACGAAGTGAAAAAAATACTGTTGGAGTACTAGTCATAGCATTAAATGACAAGGGATTTAATTGAAGAAAACACAGAATATCCTAGAATGTTGTTTCAACATCCATCTCCCCAAAATCAAACACATTCCAGTTTAACAGTTATTTGCTATTTTTTATGCCCCTTTCTTTCTTTCTTTTTTTTAAAATTTATTTGACAGATAGAGTTAGACAGTGAAAGAGAGAGAGACAGAGAGAAAGGTCTTCCTTCCGTTGGTTCACCCCCCAAATGGCTGCTATGGCTGGAGTTACGCCAATCTGAAGCCAGGAGCCAGGTGATTCCTCCTCATCTCCGATGCGGGTGAAGGGGCCCAAGCACTTGGGCCATCCTCCACTGCTTTCCTGGGCCACAGCAGAAAGCTGGACTGGAAGAGGAGCAACTGGGGCTAGAACCCGGTGCCCATATGGGGTGCCAGTGCTGCAGGCAGAGGATTAACCAAGTGAGCCACGGCAACGGCCCCTATGCCCCTTTCAAAAACTCACTTGTTTCTCCATTTTCAAAACTACTGCTGGGCCAGCATTGTGGCGTAATGGGTTAAACCACTGTCTGCAGTTCTAGCATCCCAAATGGCCACCTGCTTCACTTCCAATCTAGATGCCTGTGCCTGCTAATGATTTTCCCTGAAAAGTCACTGGAAGATGGCACAAGGGCTTACACCACCCCCTGCCAAACATGTGGAAGACTTGGATGAAACTCCTGGCTTTTGCCTTGAGCCTGGAGCAGCCCTGGCTGCTGCGGAATTTGGGGAGTGAACCAGTAGATAGAAGATCATTCTTTCTCTGTCTCTCTCTCTCTATAACTCTATCTTTCAGATAAATAAATATGCTCAAAAACAAAACAGAATACTGTTGCCTTTCTTCCTCTCTCCTTATTTCATGGCTCCATTCCAGGTTATACTTGGAAATGCAGACCTGAGATCCCCTCTTCCCAGAGGACTGGCGTGCAAATTGAGGGGAGGGTGGCCAGCAGGGAAACTTCAGCTGTCAGCTCATTCAGAGGCCACCTCGATTGCAGATAGCAACTTTAACCAGGTCATGTCCTTCCCAGGATAGCCACACTTGGTGACTGAAAAAGGTGGAATTATGAAGGCTCAGCCAAAGTGAGGCAACTCTTTCAATTTATAAACACTAAGAAAACCCATCAAGGTTGGGATAGAGGCTTAGCCAGGCCTCTATGGAAATTAGATTTTTCCTTTTATATAATCCTGCTTCTCCCTTGCTTTTACCAGTTTTGCCCTAATAGATACAAGCAGTCCACACTTCATCTCAAAATAAATTTCCAAAGAACAGAGACTTCAATGCATTTTATATCAATTTTGTTCTTCAGGGGATAACGCTGCCAATTCAGATATAAATTCATGTAGTTTCCCAAACTGAGCTTCCTTTAGTTATTTCTATGAGCACATCAATCTGATTAAAACAAGAAAAATCCAGGCTGTATGGCTTGATTAACAAAAAACCCTCACTCCTAATATCAAGGAGTTATGTGTGTGTGTGTTGGGCAGTAAGAAAGGTATTATGTGCCCATGGCTTATCGTATATTATGGTTTTGGTAAATACCACTCATAGAATCTCTGGATCACTTCACTGCAGCTGTGTTCCCTGCAATGAGACTTCTGGAACTAGGAGAAAGTCATCAAATTTAATATTCTCTGTGTCAAAGTGTCTTCCTATCATCTGCACTGGAGCCCAAATCAGTTTTGTCCTTTGGAATCTTGTGCATTTGTGATGAATCATCAAGGAACTAGGAGTTGTAAATTATAAGAAGATAAGAGAAAAGAAAAGGCAGCATTCTGCAAAGTTAATCCAAGAGTGGAGGATGGAGGGAGTATGTATGGTTGTTTGGTTTACTTTTTGGAGGGCATGTGATGGCTGTGTTGAATGAAAGGAACAAAGCAGATTCGGTATGACTTGACTGAGGACAAAGAATGGGAGATTTGAGCAATACTGCTGGAAGTTGTGCATTTGATCTCCTTTTGTGTATTTTGAGGGACAGGAAAAGGGCTCACATTACCTTTTTATCACCTTTTGCTATTATTGCTTAGACTAGAACAGTGTTTCCATGTGATCTAGAGGCAACTTGTATCAGATTTACATTGAGAACTTTACATTTGAATCTGTGGTCCTACCTCCAGTGTTATGAGACAGGTTTGAAGCTGAGCGTACAGTATCTTTTTTAAATAATAAGTATCCTTTGAGTTTCCAGGGCATATGATCCACAGACCACTATTATTGAAATACTGATAGAGTTCAAAAGTCAGTCATCAAAATGAGGACATTGCACCCTGACTACATAAACAAACACAGAGAGGTTTTACATTTGATCTTAGCCAAAAGGTAAAGAAGCTATACACATAGAGAAGTTTTCCAGGGTTTATATAGGTATGTATGGTTTTAAGAAAATCCTTTTCTGGGGCCAGTTCTGTGGCACAGCTGGTTAAGCCATTGTTTGCTGTGCCAGCATCCCAAATGGGCAATGATCTCATCCTGGCCGCTCTACTTCCCAAACAGCTCCCTGCTAATGTGCCTGGGAAAGCAGTGGAAGTCAGCCCAGGTGCTTGGTCCCCTGTACCCTTGTGGGAGACTCAGAAGCAGCTTCTGGCTCCTGGCAGCCATTTGGGGAGGGAACAAGTGCATGCAGGATCTCTCTCTCTTTCTCTCTCCAATCTCGCTGTCTCTGTAACTCTGTCTTTTAAATAAATGAAATAAATCTTTAAAAAATCTTTTTCAGATATTTACCTTCTGATTTAAACTTTCCTAAAGTTCATATTACTGAGAAAGTCCATCATGGTTCATTTCTCCATAATCACTTCCCTTTTCAAAACTGTCTCTTTCCCACTTTCTATAGGAAGAACAGCATTTCTCCCACCTGTAATGAACTCTGCCAGGTCACAGTGCCCTTAGGTATAAATCACCCAGGCACCAAAGAAGGCACAATGTCAGAGTTCAGAACTGCTAAGAGACCCTGGTAACAGACAAAAATTCAGTGGGAAGTACTGTAATTTTATTCCCTTATGAAATAAGTCAAAGCTTTTTCCGTTATCTATGTGTGTTCATCACTCCATCTGTCTACCTACCTATCTCTGGTTTTCAATCCAAATGATTATCAGGAATTCACATCTATGCTATCATTCATCTATCCACCAGTATTAGGGCTCTTCAGAAAAAAATTAATTTTACATGTACACACACTCATGGAGTCATAGAGCTTAAGTCCCACAATCTGTTATCTGCAAACTAGAGACCAGGGGAATCGAGCGAGTAGGAGAGGATGACATGATATGATTCAGCTCTGGAGGCAGGCAGAAGAAAACCAGGTAAATTGCTCCTTCCTCTGCATGTGTTCTATTACATCCCTCAGTAGACTGAATGATATCTACCTACACTGGGGAGGACAAACTGTTTTATGTATTCACTATTTCCCAGGCTACTTTCTTTAAAAAGACCTCCATAGATTAAACAGTGTTTAATTTGGGTACACTGTGTCTGGTCTATTTGACACATACAATTAACCATGACAGGTATAATAGGTAGATGAAAAATTTTAATCAGGAACATGCATTAAATGCCAACATACCATAAATAACTGGACAGAAAACATATTTTGATATTATTACACTTGTGATAAAAATCATAGGTTGACAAAATAGGTAAGGAGTTTAATTTTAAAAATGAATTGAATGAATATCGAAGGGTATATACTAGGTACTTCAAAAAGCTCACATAAAATGGAATTAAAATTAATTTGGTTCAAAAAAGTCTACAATCCATGTTCTGAGGTATGTTCAAAATTTCATGCAAAATTTGCATTATGAAAACCTTAGTAACAATTTCCATGTTTTTGCACCAAAATAAACTTACCTACTACTTTGATTTTCCATGAAATTTTTGATGTATTCTTATATGTTTCTTCATGCTTACACAATGCATATTTATCAGTATAAAACATTTTTCTCCATCACAAAAAGTCCAAGTTAAGCAGTCTAGAATAGCAAAAAGCTTTAAACTATTTCGTTATCTGGGGTTGTGATTTTTTAAAATCAGCTTTGCTTCAACCTCCACAATGGTTTTGTCCTCATTTACTTAGTCTAGCTGGGTTCTTACTATAGACAGATGAAGAAAAGACACATGATCTAAAGGCCCTTGCCAGGTCATATTTGCCCATATTCCACTGGAAAACAGTTGGCCACATTGTAGAAAATGTAGTTGCTAGTTAAATTGCTACATTCCCAGCTATAAATATCAGTAAATGGAAGAAAGAGAGAACATATTTCAGGACAGCCTAGCTCTTTACCACTTGAAGTAAATTTTATTGACACATTTTTATGGGATGATTATCACCTAGCCATGTTAGATTTTAAAACATCTCTGACTTCTGTTTATTAGTGTTTATTTATTCATTTCATAATTATTACATGGCACTGCACTATAATTCTTTTTTCTTCTCTAGTTATTTTAGTTTTATGTATATACTTGGATATTCTTATTTTAAAAGACTTATTTATTTATTTGAAAGGCAGAGATACAGAGAGGAAGAAGCAGAGGCAAAGAGAGAGAGAGAGAGAGGTCTTCCACTCTGGTTCACTCACCAAATGGCCACAAAGGCCGGGGCTGAGTCCATCTGAAGCAGGGAGCCTTGAGTGTCTTTGGGTCTCCCACATGGGTGCAGAGGCCCAAGGACTTGGGCCGTCTTCCACTGCTTCCCCAGGTACATTAACAAGGAGCTGGATTGGAAACGGAGCAGCCAGGACTGGAATCAGTGCCCATATGGGATGCCAGCACTATAAGAGGCGACATTTCCCACTAGGCCATGGTGCTTGCCCCAAATATTCTTTTTTTGTATGTTAAATAAAAACTCAACTACAGAAAAAAAAAGAACATTGCATGTTCCTAGATTTTATCTAAAGAAACTTTCAGCATAGGTTGATTTTTAAAATAACTTTAAATTATTCCTTTGCTTTAATGGTAATTTGGTCTGTTTGGGTTGTCTAAGACTCTGAAATAAATTTCAACAAATTATAAAATTTCCAAGGAAAGTTATTAATTTTTAAAGTATTTTAAATATATTGAAATAACATTAATTATTGATCACATGGAATTCTTTAGATGTTTGTTTGGACAAAAGCCCTGCCCTTGGTCTGGTCTGCAGAGCAAGCTGCTCTTCCCCTCTGCCTGTGTGATCCAGTAAATATAATAATGTTGAACACGCTAGCAGCAGTTATGGATGTTGTATATACCCTCTTGTAAGTTCCAATGAGAAACAACATAAACTCATCAGCAGTGAAGCAAAGCCGATACTTCTGCAAAGATTTACTGCAAAATAACTTCTGGCTTGCCACTGGATTTTGATTTGTGAACTTATATCTATCAAATATCTAGTGACTATGAAGCCTGAGTTGTCTATCACAATGATAATCCTTAAAGTGGGATTCCCAGCAGTATGACTCAGCCCGGGTGAGGCTGTATATTCAAAATAGGGTTCAATCATGTTTTCACGGCATGAGTAACTCCATGGACGTGTGGCGAAGATTCACCTGCCAACAGGGCTCTGGTTTAGTATCTGTCAGCGAGAGGCTCTGCAATGAAGTTTGGATGACAGAAAAAGAAGGAAGAGCCTACTACTACAGCCATAAGGACCAGATTTATATGTTTTCATGTATTCTCCAGTGAATTAGCTTTTCCAGTGCTATAGGCAGTTGAGTTCATCAGAGAAAGTTTCCTAGTTGTGAAAATCCCACAGAAAATCTCTAACAAAAAGATAATCCAGAGGATTCAACATGACCTAGATGTTCTTAGGAATTGATTGTTTATATTTTTTTAATACTTAGTATTTTTTATTATTTTTATTTTTTTTATTTGATAGGCAGAGATAGACAGTGAGAGAGAGAGAGAGAGAGAGAGAGAGAGAGAGAGAGAGAAAGGTCTTCCTTCCATTGGTTCACCCCTCAAATGGCCACTAAGGCTGGCGTGCTGCATCAATCTGAAGCCAAGAGGCGAGGTGCTTCCTCCTGGTCTCCAATGCGGGTGCAGGGCCCAAGCACTTAGGCCATCCTCCACTGCCTTCCCGGGCCACAGCAGAGAGCTGGACTGGAAGAAGAGCAACCAGAACTAGAACCCGGCACCCATATGGGATGCTGGCACTGCAAGGCGGAGGATTAATCAAGTGAGCCACAGCGCCAGCCCCAATTGCTTATATTCTTACTATAGTTTTCATTAAGTTTAGATGCATGCATCAATAACAACTCATTGATGGAGCTAAAACTCTTAAGTATAAGCGGTGCTGATTTTCTAATCTGAGGTGCCACAGGGTGGAGGTGAATTTACTACCTATCTTTGAACATGGCTGTGACTTCTGTTGTGGTTAGGCTAGAGTTCTGAAAAATAGCATTCCCATTTCCATAAGTTTTAAGGAATTCCTAACATACTCTTCAGATACTAGCAACAGAATTCACTGACCAGAGGCTATTCTGAGTTGACTGGCCTTTTCCTTGTGCAGGAGCAATAGTAATGGTCTATGGAGCGACACGTGGTTATATGTATGCTGTGGTTGTACCATAAGGCAGGAGTAGGAACTATCTGTGGAATTTTTATAGCAGCCTTGAAAAATAATATACTAAGAGTTAATTAGTGAGTCAGTAGATGCTGAGTGTGTGTGTGTTGGGGGGCATACACTTGAGCTAGGTAGGGTTTGAGATTCAGCCACTTGGGAAAGAAAACCAAATTATGAATCTTTTGCTGATTCCTTAAGCCTACAAACGTTGCTAATAAGGGGAGCTGATCACTGAATTATTTCCATATGTGGCTGTTGAGGTACAGAAATGGATCTCACAAGAAAATATTTCAGAAATTATTGCCCTATATAATTTTTAGTGAGTACAGCAATTAGGCTGTAACACAGATATGGGTGTGGGGCAGCCTCATTGGCCCATATAATTAAAGTTAGCATCAGCAAAACAAAAATGAAGAAAATGTCGAGAGGAGTAAAACAATTGTTGTCACTTTTAGTATTTTTCCCACAGTGACAAAAATGAATGATGCTTAAGTAAAGTCATTCAAAACTTTATAAAAGTAAATAAAAGTAGAGAAGCAATGATGATGATGATTATGATATTGATAATGAAAAGAGATAGAAAGTATGAGAGAGTACACCGAAAGTTGACAATAATTGCAAGTTATTAAGATATTAAGATATGGGACCATTTCTTTGCCATGTAATAACATTTGCATTCTTCCAATAAATTTATTTTTTGTAAAGCTTGAGCTAATGTGAATAGGTATTTCATGCTTGCCCCACATCATCCTATGCCTAAACACATGCCAAATTATGAGAGAGGGGAACATTTTAAATCTATTGAGGGACAACAAAGAAAACCTCTTCAAGCAGCTGCCCAAATTTCAAATCAAAAGCATTCTCTTCATTAGTTAGAAGGTTAATATATTATCTTTTCCATCCTCTTCATTTTATAGATAAGGCAACTCTATGTGCTTTCATTTCACGTAATTCAACAATCTCAAAAAGGAATATTAGCATTCTAGATGAAAACTTCAAATAGAAATTAAAACCTCAATAATTTCAAAACTTCAAAAAGAAATCACTGCTGAGTACAGTCTGGTATTAATTCTGATGCATCATCAATAGATAATGATTTAGATTTAGGAGAGATTTTTTCCTTAAGCAACCTTGTACATGTCAAATGCTGTATCAACAATTCAGTTGTCTAATAATTTGCTTATATTCGTTCCCAAGACAAGAGTCTAGGTTAAAATACACCTTGTGAATCTCATATCAGGTTGTCATGGTAACAGAATCCATTTTCCACCAACTCTGTGCTTGTAGCTAACTTATCTGAGTATCATGGTTTTCTCTGTGATGCAAAATCACTATGACCAGATCACTATGAATTTCTTGTCTATGAAGTATAGTCTTTAATTTCTCTTCTAAAATTGTGTCCTAGGCTGTATCTTATATTATCCATTAATATGTCCCCCATTCTCCTATACATTTGGAAAATGTCGCAATTCTTGATTATAATTTTGGAATAGGCTGATATGGGCTATTTTATGCTTTAAGGCTGCTTGTTCAGGCACTATGAATAAAACTTCAAAGGAGAATTTACATAATTTCTGAGACTGTAGCTTTATTTTCATTAATACATAAGATGATTTTCTGAGGCAGGCATTGTGATACAGTGGGTTAAGCCATCACTTGGGACACCCACATCCCATATCAGAATGCTGGTTTCAATCCCAGCTGCTCTTCAGTCCAGCTTTCTGATAATGCATTTTGTGAAACTGCAGATGATGGCTCAAGTGCTGGATGCAGTTCTAGGCTCCTTGCTGTGGCTTGTCCCAACACTGATTATTGTGGGTATTCGGGCAGGGAACCAGAAGATGGAAGATTTTCTCTCATTCATTCATTCATTCATTCTCTCTATTCTTTTCTCTATCTCTCCCCTCTTTCCTCTATCCCTTTTTCTTTAATATTCTGCCTTTCAAATAAAAGGAAATAAATTCACTTTTTTACAAAAAGCTGATTTACCTAGTATTTATAGTTGATATGTAAGCTCCTAGTGGGCAGACAATATGTGCATATGTTTTGAATCATCCAGATGAATTAGAATGCTACCTCAATATGTATTTTCTGAAACTACACATGCTATGTTTCAAATCACTACTAATGATCAAAAACAACTCTTAAATCCCAATGTATCTCTGTTCACTGCCTTGGTGGCTTAAATTTTCACTGTAACTCACACTCCTTGGAAACAAACCAAATTTCAAGGAAGACAAAAATATATGCAAGTCTGAGTAGAAATTTAATCTAATTTCAATCTATCATCAGCCTAATAACCATACTCCACTACTTTCCGGGCACTTCACTGGTGTTGTGCTAAGCATTTAAGTTGTTCCTTATGAACATTCAACTGATGACATTTTATAGTTAAGAACAATAAGGTTTAGAGAGAATGGAGCAGTTTACCTGAAGACACACAAGTAGAAATTATTCTAATCTAAGTTACTCATTATCTTCCATTTGTGAGGATATTTCAGTTTACAAGTAAATCAAACTGAGATTGACTCTCAATCCTAGGACTAGGGCAAGGGTGAAGGTGGAAAGGCACTTAGAGCATAAATTTCTTAGAGCACTCACCCTGGAGTTCTCAACCTTACTCTGCCCTGCCTTATTCTTTTCCATCCTGTTCTCTGCCCAAGGCAGTTAACCTGGGTGGATCACAGAATGTCCTTTCCTGCTCTGTTCCTCAAAGGTTGGGCTTTTCTACTAATTTTTAGCAGGAAATAGGAGGGAAAAATGCCTTCAAAATAGTCTGGGACTCTTTCCTCTCAGTCTTGATCATATCATAATATATATAAGCCATAGAACAAAATGTTTTTTTGGAGTTGTTTGGCATAGCAGTTAAGAAATCCACCATCCACATCAGAGTTCCTACTTAACTTCCAGCTGGATCACCTGACACCAGTTCATGTGAATGCAAACCCCAGGAGTCAGCAGTGAAAGCCCAGTGATTGAGTCCCAGCAGCCCACACAGGAGACCTGGGTTTTATTCCTTATTCTTGGCTCTGTCTTCAGCCCAGCCCTATCCCTTCTGGGCATTTAGATATTGAACCTGTGGATGGGAGCGCCCTCTCACTGCCTATCTTTCATTCTGATTCTCTGTTACTCTGCTTCTCAAATAAATAAAAATGTTAAAAACTGTTCTATTTCAGGAAGTCTCAGTAAAATATTCATTTATCTATAAACTAGTCTATAGATATTGAAACCTCTTGTGTTATTAAATGTTATATATGTTATTAATATTGGCTTCAGTTACTCAACTTTCAGTAGTTATCTTCTGAAACACTAGATAATCCTCTATTCTGCTTGATATTAAAATCCCAAACCATAAAGTGATAAAAATTCTTCTGCAATCTGAGTCCTGACAGAAAACTGAGGCCCCTCACTATCTCTTTGTCTTTAAATGTCTTCAGTCCAGTACCCTGGACTCCTCAATATCCTAAAGGTAAATAAAGTTTCTCTTAACTAGGAGCTTTATACACAATCCTTTTGCCTTGAATTCTCCCCCAACTCCTGTTCATCTAAACAGTTGCTGCATTTTATTGTTTGTTTGTTTGTTTGTTTGTTTTGACAGGCAGAGTGGACAGTGAGAGAGAGACAGAGAGAAAGGTCTTTTTTTTCCCATTGGTTCACTCCACAATAGCCGCTGTGGCCGGCACACTGCGCTGATCTGAAGCCAGGAGCCAGGTGCTTCCTCCTGGTCTCCCATGTGGGTGCAGGGCCCAAGCACTTGGGCCATCCTCTACTGCCTTCCCAGGCCACAGCAGAGAGCTGGACTGGAAGAGGAGCAACCGGGACAGAATCCGGTGCCCCAACTGGGACTAGAACCTGCGGTGCCAGCGCCGCAGGAGGAGGATTAGCCTATTGAGCTGCGGCGTCGGCCTCATTTTATTGTTTTTTAAGAGAGCTAAATGAATGAATAATACTAAATAATTTAGTGAGTTCTTGGCAAAAACACTTGAGAGATGCTAGATATTATTAACTAATCACTGAGGGCGGGTCATTTCAAGATTACAAAGGTAAGTACTTTGTCCACAAAGAGCTCAGAATCTAGTGAAAAACACAGGCATGAAACAATGAGTTAAGTGGTATTATAGATATCCTGGTAATTGTTATTATACTGATAGAAAAGATAGTATATCTGTGCCTAGGACATACTAGAATGGTTCTCTAAATATAGTGAAAATATGTCATACTTTGGACTTCAGCCTGTATTTCTCCTATGTTCGATTGTAGAGAATGAAATAAAAGGAGGTGGGATATCTTGAAAACACAATCAGAAATCATGTCTCTTAAAACCACAGCCAGCATTGTGGTACAGTGTGTAAGGCAACCACATGCAGTTTTGGCATCTCATGTGGGTGCCAGTTCAAGTACCAGCTGCTCCACTTCTGATCCAGCTCTCTGCTATGGCCTGGGAAAGTAGTGGAAGATGGCCCAAGTCCTTGGGCCCCTGCATCCACTTAGGAGGCCCAGAAGAATCTCTTGGCTCCTGGCTTTGGATCAGCGCAGCTCTGGCTATTGCAGCCATCTGGAGAGTCAAACAGCAGATGGAAGACCTCTCTCTCTGCCTCTGACTTTCTGAAACTCTGCCTTTCAAATAACTAACTAACTAAAGGTTTTATTTTAAAAGAAAATTAATTCCTATTATTGCGAACAAAAAAAAAATTACATAGACAAAGGTAGAGTGTATAGTATGTTCTGTCCAGGGAATTTTACGTTTGGTTGCTCTCATATTTAGCATCTTCTAGCTGGAGAGAAAACTGTGGATATCTTTCTTGAAGATTGCTAACCTTATTCAAAAACTACAATTAGAAGTGCTACATAAACACACAGAAAAATAACTCAGACAGCTGAGCTCCTCCAGATCTCAGGGATGTAAGAATGGAAGAATGGTTTAGCAAAGCAGAAGGGTGGAGAAGAGGAGAAACTCAAGGACCATCTGTCAAGAAAAAGGCTATGGAAACAATATAGCATCAAATCATGCAACCTGAGCCTTCTCCTTTACTTCAACTGATAATTTCAATTCTGCTTTTAAAATTTGGAGGTAAAAATTTATCTTTCTTGATCGATCTCATTTGTTTGAGTGTTTCTAAAAATTATACACTTAGTCAAAAAACAATTAGGACCAAACATAACCAACTATCTTCACTGGTATTTTTCTCTTCAGCATTTTATGGATATTACTGGTAGAGCTGTATCTTGCAAATTGGAAGGTAATTATTCATATAAATAAATTTTATGCCCCAATCATACATTCAACAGTGATTCAGAAACATTAAGAAGAAGAAAATTTCAGTGTCATTCATATCTAAGTAAATATTTGTTTGTTAAAGACATTGCTACTTTGTATGTGTTTTCTCCAACTAACTCCCTCCCACTGGACTGAATGAATTCCACACACACACACAGATGACACACTTGCCTCTCAGTTCCATCAACTCCTTCTCTTTGATGGTTTCTCAATCTCCTCCATGACCTACGTCTATGAATACATTCCGAATCTTGTCATCAATAAACCCATATAATTTCAAATAATAAATAATAGCCTGATATATATCCTTTCAGATTGATTGCTTCACCGCTGCTGTTATATGCAACTGCATCTCCAATCTAGTGGTATCTCTTGTTTTTCTAAGTCTCCAACTGCCTTCCATTTACAGTTTGTTTTAAATATTATCTAGCATTTAAACAAATGGAACAAAAATTTGTTTTTTTACATTTCTTCAGATTGCAAGTCCAAAATTAGGGGGGCAGTATTGTCAGTTTCTTGGTGAGGGCCCTCTTCCTGATTTTAAGTCAGTCTCCTTTACTGTGTCCCCATATTACAGACAGTGAAATAGAGAGCTCTCTTGTGTTTATTTAAATAAACACACAATCTTATGGAACCAAAGTCTTAGCTCTATGACCTCATTTAATACACATAAACCTTGTCTCCAAGTAGATGTATGCCACTGGTTAAAGCTTTAAGAAATGAATTTAAGGGTAGCACAAACTTTTCAGCCTATTACAACACCCTCCCTTCACCCCATTGTAATCCTACTACCACTATTAGAAGAAGTCAGGTCCAATCTAGTGTAGGATGAATGACAAAATGGAGGGGAAATGAGTTGTTGCAGTAGAAAATTCATTCTAGATCAACCAATGTTCAACTTACATGGTAACCAGATATATCAGCAAGCCTGATAATGTCAGTGGAACCTAGGCCAGATAAACTGACCTATCTTTACATCCAGAGACTCATGATAAATTAACAATGGCTGCCATTTTAAACCCCTACAATTTAGGAATGTTTGTTACTTAGCAATAGCTAATTGATAATACATTTTTACTATCAGATTATTAAATATCATTTTACATAGAGTTTATAGATGTCAACACACAAGTATTTATTTATTTATTTTTCCTGCCATGCTAACAAGTTACTAGAAATGTGTCTAGAATACCTCTTCATTTTTTCCCTCCTACAAAATTAATGTATCTTTCCTCATATCTAAAGTAAACTACTCCACTGACACTCTAGATTCTGTGTCCTCTTGTTTATCTTATCTTCCACTCACTCATGAATCCACTGTAGCTTTCCTTTCATCTCCTATCAATAAGCTGCAGTGGTCTTAACCATCTCAGAGGAATCGCTGTCTCACTTTCAGCTCACTTTTTCTTGATTTCTCAGAACCTAACACTACAGAAAATCCATACCTTCCTGAAAAACTTCACTCCTTGGGCCTCAAAACTCTGCTTTGTCAGGTTCATCCTCCCATTTCTCTGGATCTTCCTCCATATGCATTTTGGATACTAGAGTTTATTAAGAAACAGCTTTCAGGCATCTTTAGTTACTCAGCATTATGCCTTTACGTGAGTTTTCATCTTTCAGCACCTCATGCTGAATACCTCTACATTTATATATCTGAAAAGCTCTTCTCTGAGCCTTAGATTCTAGAGCATCAAAAGTCCACTCTGGACAATCCAAATTAAACATGCACACATCTCTGCTTATCATCATTTCCATTTGATCATGCAAACCTGGCATTCTTCTATTGTTCCACAGTTAAATAAATGGCACTACCATCCACACAAATTGTGCAAGCTGGAATTGTGGTGCCACTGTGAACTCCCTTCTTCCCATTTCCATTTCCTCTCTCAAATATTAAATCAGTAGCTTACAAATGTTACTGTGATTCTCCAGAGTGGGTCAGTTGTCACTGCCCTCCACTTGTATCCTATATATCTCTTTGCAGTTGTTGTAGTAATTTTACTTAAATGCATATCAGTATTTGTATATAGCATTAACTCCATTTAAGAAGTGAGTCAGTGTTGATGTTATGCATCATTGTATTCCAGCACTTGGTATACTGACTTGGTATACTCACTGGGAGTGTGTAAATATTCAATAATTAAATGTTAAAGAAATAAGATAGTGGATATTCAGTTACCATTTGGATCTGCCAATGAACATGTTTCATCTTGTTAGGAAAAACTGAATTTATGAGAATTTAAATATCCAAGGCAATATATATTAATCTAGGTTTACCTACAGGTCCATAGACAGTAAAAAATTTCTGTGTGGTTAGGAATCATTGCCAAATATTTTCTGGCTATATAAGATTCTATGAGAAGAATATGAGAGTTGGCTATATGATGATACTGATATGTTCATTTGAAATATGTTTTAATGGAGTGGAGAAAGTACATAAACCTTAGAGGCTGAAGTTCAGGTCTAATTTGCTGTGTATCAACATCACCTTGGTGACTTAACTTCTAATTGCCTCTTTTGTTCACTTACTGTAAATTAGGATATCATATAACTTAAAAAAAGAGATATGCACCTCTAATCCATAGCTCATGAAATGAAAAACAGGACAGCTCCAAATGTTAATGTGCTGTTCAGGCAATTCTGACAGACAAGTCTATATAAAAGAACAATAACAATATATCCCTCATAGGGTTAACAAAGTAACAAGTAAAATTATATGGTCAAGTACTAGCAGAAGAATGATAAGAAATTTTAGGTTTCTATTCTTTTACTCTTTTTCAGGATACTAGAAATAATAAGCAAAATTTTAGAATTGTGATGTGAAATAAGAAATCCTGATTTCAAATCCTACCTCTATTCTTTATCAGAGGAAAGAATGTATGCAAGTCTTACACTTTCTCTAAACCTAACACACAATGATAATTAATATATATTTAATCAGTCAATTGGATGATACCCATTATTCTTGAGTAAATCAATCAACATTCAGTCAGATAATGATGCCCTCTAGTATTTTTGAGCATTTACTGCACACTTGGTATTCTTCTAGGAATTGTGAAAACAACAACGAAGGAGAAAAATGAACATTGTCCCTACCCTTGTGATACTTAAGAATTATCAGTAATGATTTCAGCAAGGGAATACATAATAAACAGATCATGACACATCATAAAATGAATACAAGTTGTTGAGATAGAAAATAATGGTGAAGGAGGAATCTAGTTGAGATAAATACAATTATCAAGGTCAGATTTTCTGAGAAAGTTACTTTGCTATAAGATATGTGAGAAAAATATATCTTTGAATTCAGATTATTTTTAAGTTGAAATCTAGGAAATGAGAAAACTCAAACAATGGACAGATTCAAATCTTGGCATTTTGATCATGATGAGATCAAGGTAACTATCTCAGCCAAGTTTTAGAAAGAAAGCAGATTTTGCCCTTTCAAACAATAGCATATGCCAATATCACCCACTGGTATGTGATTTTCACCTTAGATTTTCAGTCTTAGACTTTTTTTTAATCATCAGTGATATATAGAAACCTTTCATATTGTGCTTATTTTGTTTAACAAATGCAAATAAGTCTTATATAGCAGTATCTAACATGTCTCTGCGAAGAATAATATCAAAAAACCTGTCACAAAAGTTACAGGTTGTAAAATTTTACTGAAAAATTAGTGTAGCTATATCCAGGTAACATTGCTCAAATCACAGACATGTTCATGTTCTTTAAGGTGCTTTTTTGTTTCTAATAACAAAGAACTCACATACCCATATTTATATAAGTAATAATTTCCATTACCTTGTATCCTTCAGCTGGTTCACAAAATGGGATAGAGACACTTAAAAAAAATTTACTATCTTACTATTTCTATTGCAATCCAACGGAAAGAGAAGAAAGTTCCCTTCAGATCCCCAAGTGTTCTCAGTCATGTCTTTTTGATTAGTGAAGAGTCAACATTTTAATAAGCGAGTCCATATAGATATAGTAGCCTTGCCACAGCTATAGAGCATATCTTTGTTACTGCACCCTATCCTGGGGAGACAACTGATGAATATTCTCACTACAGTAAAAATGTGTATAGATGGAGATCTTATCTCAAGACTTCAGAGAGCTCCAGATGTTACTTCAAAATTCACTCAAAGTAAAGAATTAAAGTGTAAACTCATATACATTATCAATTCAAAATCAGTTATAGTATTAAGTCTTTAATTAAACCTACTAATAAGTTTCCCAGTATCTCCTTCTATCTATCTACAGTATATTTCTTCCTTAGTATATTCATTCATTCATCCATTCATTTATTCCTGTAACAAATATATATATTTTTGTGCCTTCTGTGTACCGGGTATTGGAAATACAGCATAGATATCAAGGCACAGGGTAAAAAGCATTCTACTGGATATCAGAAAATTTAGGCTACATTCCAGGCATCTTATACTACTTAACATGTAATAAAATCATTGTAAATTAAAAAATAGTACCAAGAGATGATGTACTTGGAAATTTTAAATAAAAACAAGTTTCTAGAGGGTGATGTCAGCAAGTTGGTGAAACAGGAGATGAAACTGGAGCTCTCACCCCTCTGACAAACACCACTTTTGCCACACAACCGTGGATCAAAGTAGATTTACAGAAGCTCCAAAGTATATCTTAGGTTTCAGTACCTCAGTGGTGCAAGAAATTGAACAAATTCATTTTACTCACATTATCTCTCCTTCCAGGTGGTGCAGCGTGGTGCCAATAAAGGTCCCTGAGTTTGTAATTTCTCCCACGAGGAAATGTGAGAGGAAAGTGAGCACTAGGCTTCCTGGATTTGTGACATACTGTCAAGGGGCCCACTTATGTCTCACCCCATACAGAACACTTAAGGGATCAGCACAAGAGGATGATCTGGGGACAGATATGAACAGGTAGCCTACAACAACCATATGTGACTCAGGAGGGAGCTGCAAATCTTGTTAAATAGCTTTCTGATTCCAGGAAACCCACTCACAAACCACAAACCCTGAAGGATGTCTCACCTGTGGATTCCTCTCTCCAACCAGACAATGCATGTTCCCAGTTCTCCGAGTACCTTCTCATGGTGGTAGATCACAGGTCTGCATAAGTGGCCTATTATCATCATAAGTGAGATGCTACAGGCAACACATGGATCTCAACAGCTGATGTGGATCTCAGCAACTGGCTTATGTTGGTTTGTGAGAAGTCATGCAACTGTGAAAGCTTCATGGCACTGAACAAAGAAAAATAAATGGAAGGTGTTAATAACTAGTCTTGGCTTTGCAGGATGAGAGTAGACTCACAAGGCTTAGATTTGCCCCCTCAAAATAATGAAAGGAGTACCTCAGGCACACCCATAGCAAAGGTCTGGGAGCCCACTACAGTTCATATGCAGGTTAACCACTGAAGATCTTTCTCTCCAAGCATAATTGACAAATGAGAGAGAGAAAAAGAAAAAAAAACTTAAGACAATGGGAGAAAATATTTGCAAACTATGTAACTGTTAAGAAATTTAAAATTCAAAGTAACTTGGAACAAAAAACTAATTTTTTTTTTAAAAAATTAAACTGATTTTAAAATGGGCATGAGGGTGGCATTTGGTACAGTGGTTAAGATGCTACTTAGTATGTCTGCATCCCATACTGGAGTCTTAGGTTTGTGTATCCGCCCTGCTTCCAATTCCAGCTTAATGCTAATCTGCAATCTGGAGGCAGCAGGTGATGAATCAAGTAGTAGTGTCCTTGCCACTTATGGGGACCTGTGCTGAGTTTCTATCTCCTAGCTAAGGGCTGGCCCAGCCTCATCTGCTATGGGCATTTGGGGACTATATCAATTGAAGGAAGAGCTCTCTCTGTATGTCTATGTCTCACTGCATTTCAAACTTGTAAAAGAAAAATACATTTTAAAAATAAATAAAAATTGTCAATGCCTCTAAATTGACATTTTTCCCAAAACAAACACATAAATATCCAGGGAAATGCCAATCAAAATGACATGATATCATCTCCTGCCTATTAGGATGTCTATTATTTTGAAAAAACAATAGTAATTGTTGACAAGAATGTGGATAAATGGGAATCCTTGTACACTGTTAGTGGAAATAAAAATTGGTGCATCCATTACAAAAAATGGTAAAGATATTCTGCAAAATATTAAAAGTAGAACTACTCTTTGGATTTAGTAATTCCACTTTCGGGAACATATCCAAAAGGAATTGAAATCAGAATCTTGAAGTTTCTGCATTTCCATGTACATTGCAGAATAATTTATAATATTTAAGATACAGAAACAACCTAGATATTCATCAAATTATAAATGGACTAGGAAGTTGTGGTATGAATGCATAATTGAATATTATTCTGCCTTAAAAGAAAATGAGGAAATCTTGCTATTTTCAACAATATGAATAGACCTGGATGATATCATATTAAGTAGAATAAGCCAAATGGAGAAATACAAACACTGAATAATCTCACTCACACATGGACTCTAAAATAGTCAGACTCATGAAAAAAAACAAAAAACAAAACAAAACATAGAGGTTGAAGGCAAGGAAAAATGCAGAGGTACTGTTTCAAGGGTACAAAGTTTCAATTGTGGAAGGTAAATAAGTTCCAGGTCTATACAGCACAGTACCTATAGCTAACAATATTGTATTGTACACTTAAAATTGCTAAGATGGTATTGTTGTATATTAAAGCTCCTTACTGAAATCAGTCTAAAAACAAAGCCCAATAAAATTATAAATGGACAGGAAAGCAATATTGAGAAGTGAAAGACATTTTTATAGACTTGATAGTTGTAATGGTTTCAGAAGTGAATATTTTATCCTCAAACTCAATGAGATGTACACATTAAATATGTACAGCATTTTAATATGTCAACTGTTTCAAATAAAGTGTTTTTGTTGTTGTTGTTGTTTTTTTTTTTTTTTTTGACAGAGTGGATAGTGAGAGAGAGACAGAGAGAAAGGTCTTCCTTTTTGCCGTTGGTTCACCCTCCAATGGCCGCTGTGGCCGGCGCATGGTGCTGATCCGAAGCCAGGAGCCAGGCACTTCTCCCAGTCTCCCATGGGGTGCAGGGCCCAAGGACTCGGGCCATCCTCCACTGCCTTCCCAGGCCATAGCAGAGAGCTGGTCTGGAAGAGGGGCAACCAGGATAGAATCCGGCGCCCCAACCGGGACTAGAACCCGGTGTGCCGGCGCCGCAAGGCAGAGGAATAGCCTATTAAGCCACAGCGCCGGCCATAAAGTGGTTTTTAAAAAATCAAAATCCAGTTAAATTTTAAAATTAACTGAAAAGTGATCCCCGTTAAATATAAGGGTGGGAATAAGAGAGGGAGGAGATGTACAGTTTGGCACATGCTCAGTTGGACTTACCCACAATGGCAGAGTTAGAAACGTGTGAGGGGATTCCAATTCAATCCCATCAGGGCGGCATGTACCAATGCCATCTCACTAGTCAAAGTGATCAGTTTTAGTTCATAATAGATCATAATGATAGGATTAAGAGTCAAAGGGATCACATAAACAAGACTAGTGTCTGCTAATACCAACTGATAGAATTAAAAAGGAGAGAATGATCCCACATGGGAAGCAGGATACACAGCAGACTCATAGAATGGAAGATGTCCTAAGCAGCACTCTGGCCTCAGAATCAGCTCTTAAGACATTCGGATTTGGCTAAAACGCCCATCAGAGTTCCTCAGGCATGGAAAGCCAAGACACTCTGGCCAAAAAAAAAAAAAAAAAAGAGCTAAATGAAAAATCTCTGTGAGTGAGATCCCAATGGAAACAACGGGCCATAAAAGAAGGAGGTATCTTTCTCTGAAGGGAGGAGAGAACTTCCACTTTGACTATGGCCTTGTCTAAATAAAATCAGAGTTGGTGAACTCAAGACGCTTCCATAGCCTTGGCAGCTCAAGACAAGAGCCTCGGGTGATTACTGATGTCATAAATAAGAGTGTCAATTGTTAAATTAACAACAGGAGTCACTGTGCATTTACTCCCTATGTAGGATCTCTGTCCTTAATGTGTTGCACAATGTGAATTAATGCTATATTAGTACTCAAACAGTACTTTATACTTTGTGTTTCTATGTGGGTGCAAACTGTTGAAATCTTTACTTAGTATATACTAAATTGCTCTTCTGTATATAAAGATAATTGAAAATGAATCTTGACATGAAAGGGATGCAAGAGGGGTAGGGAGATGGGATGGCTGCAGGTGGGAGGGAGGTTATGGGGGAAAAAAGCCGTTATAATCCAAAAGCTGTAGTTTGGAAATTTATATTTATTAAATAAAAGTTTAAAAAGTTAGAAAAAAACTACACCATGTTAGATATTTAAGAGGTGTTTCCAAATACATGATTCTTAAAATTTATAGAAGGCATTGGACCTTCTGGTAAATGTTTTCTTAAGTTGTTATCTAATGGTTGAAACTGTTTGCTAAGTATTCATGTGATATTGCTATTGTCAGCAAGCGATCTAGGACTTGCTCCCTCATTTCTCTATTCTAAGCCCAACTTGTTCTTTCATTTCTCTATTCTCTTCAAGATAGGTAATTAACTCTATTATGAAGGAATCTGTAGGACGCACAATTTAATCTTTAGACCTTATAAAAGAGATGGCTAATATTTTTCTGTAATAGCATAGCCAAAATAAGAACTTAAATAATAATCTCATAGCTAGATTCACTTCACCCTCAGCGAAGTAAACAGTAAGTAGAAAAAACCTCCCTTTCAGACCAAAGGGAAAGAAAGTTTTTAAGTGAGAATATAATTTTCCTCATGGGCATTGTCTACCTTAGAAAAACTACTACAGAACATGCCTGTGACTATAGACTTGTAGTTCAGGCCACCGAAGATTAGAGATGGGACTTGGGCACTCCCTTGACTTGCATCCTCTGGTCTGCTTTAACACAAACCAGGAGGAAAAGAAAGCTAGGCATCAGAAGCAATGGGTGGCAGGCCTATTAATGGCTGATCTGTACAGTGATCTGCCCTCAAGGAGACCCAATAGGCCAGTCCACTGCAGTGGCTTTCAATGTGGTAAGCCTGGGCTTCAGGAGAAGTCAACTTGTGAAGAGCCCTGGCAGCTCTGCCAAGAGTTGGATCACTGGAAATGGACCTGTCCTGTAGTCGAAGGATGCCCAGGTCAGAGCCACAGATCTTATTGGCTCTAAGCTGAAAAGCCCTTCACTCAGCCCAACTTCCAAAGTGACCACTGCAGCTGAGGGGACGGCCAAGCAGGGTCAGCAACATTGCAGGCAGAACTGTACATTTCTTGTTAGAGATGTCACCTGCCTTTACCTGGCCAGCTCTCCTCCCAGGCCAGCTAAGTAATGAAAGTCAACAGAGTGCCTTCCCCCAGGTGGTTCACACCTCCCTTAGGATGTACCCCATGTGAAGAGATAGATAGGTCTGGGCCTCTTAACTTACAAGTCCTAAAGCCCACCAGATTATTACCAGGCCCCTTCTGTCAGGTTCTATTTGCCTCTCAATCAGAAAACTTAATTGTAGCTTAGACAGCACCTTTCTTAGCTCCTCTAATAATGACTCTGTCCATTGTTCTAGACCCTGTCTAGTGCACTTGGGCCTCATTCCTTTGTAATCATAACCTCTACCACCAATGGCTCTACTCCCAACCTGTGTGTACTGATGGTCCTCTTCCCCACTTAATGCTGTATAATAGTTCAGACCTGGTTAATGCCACTCTTAGGATCATTGGTTACTATCCTCACTCTGTCTTTAATGACCTTGTCTAAGTATGATCAGAGTCGGCGAACTTGGAAGGCTTCCTTCCATAGCCTTGGCAACTCATGACAAGAGCCTAGGGTGGTTACTGGCACCATAAACTAGAGTGTCAATTTGTTGGGTCAACAATAGGAGTCACTGTGCACCTGCTCCTCATGTGGGATCTCTGTCCTTAATGTGCTGTACATTGTGATTTAATGCTATAATTAGTACTCAAGCAGTATTCTTCACTTTGTGTTTCTATGTGGGTGCAAACTGTTGAAATCTTTATACTAAATTGATCTTCTGTATATAAAGAGAATTGAAAATGAACCTGCCATCCATTGTGAATGGAAGGGGAGAGGGAGCGGGAGAGGGGAGGGTTGCGGGTGGGAGGGAAGTTATGGGAGGGGGAAGCCATTGTAATCCATAAGCTGTACATTGGAAATTTATATTCATTAAATAAAAGTTAAAAAAATAAGTTAGAAAAAAAATCAAAATCCAAATTAAAAGTTCCCAATTCCAATTCCATATTAGTCACTCGCATAGTAAATACGCATGCTATTTATCACTTAAAAATTTTTCCCATTGTTTATTATTTGTTATTAGTAACACTTTTCAGTGGAATCAATTGTTCTTTCAATTTTCATGTTAATGTGATATTAACACAAAGAGAACAGATTCAGTGCAGATTATAAATCTAATTCTATGAAAGTAATGATACTTCCCTTTCCTTTCCTTCCTTCCTCCCTTCCTCCTTTCTTTCCTGCTTTCTTTCCCTTTCTCTCTCTCTTCTCTACTTTCTCTCCCTCCCCCCTCACCCTTCTTTATTTCTATTTTGCGATAACATAATAGTCAAAGCTTAATGCTCCACTAAATAAAAGGTTCAACAAGAGAAAAACAAAAAGTCCACAGTTTAGCAGGAATATAAAGGGCTATAAATAATAATCAGATGAAAAGTTCACTTTACTCATAAACTTTAAAACAATCACAAGTCATTAAAACTTATAGGAAGATACAATTCTTAACCATTGGTTTGACAAAGATGTAAAAGAACTTGACAAAACTCTATCTGCAGGAATAATGTCACACAGGCATTTCTTCTTCTTTTTTTTTTTTTTTGATTACTTCTTCTATAATTTTAGCTCCCACATAAAAGGGGAAATGTATAGTATTTGTGTCTGAATTTTTTAAAAAATTTATTTGACATAGTTACAGACAGTGATAGCGAGCGACAGAGAGAAAGGTCTTCCTTCTGTTGGTTCACCCCCCAAATGGCGCTACGGCTGGAGCTACGTCGATCCAAAGCCAGGAGCCAGGTGGTTCCTCCTGGTCTCCCACGCGGGTGCAGGTGCCCAAGCACTTGGGCCATCCTCCACTGCACTCCCGGGCCACAGCAGAGAGCTGTACTGGAAGAGGTTCAACCGGGATTCAAACCCAGCGCTCATATGGGAGGCGGAGGATTAACCAAATGAGCCATGGGGGCAGCCCTTCTGGATGTTTTTTAATTCAACATTATGTCCTCCAGTTGCAACCATTTTGATGCAAATGATAGAATTTCATTCTTTTTTATACTTGAACAACATTTCATTGTATGTATGTATATACATGTATATACAGAATATTCTCTATCATTCATCTGATGATGGATGCTTTGGTTGATTCCATATCTTGGCTATTGTGAATAGTGCTGTTATAAACATGATGATGCAGGTATCTTTTTGATATAATGCGTTCATATCTTTTGGCAATATATCCTGTAGCAGGATTGCTGGATCAAATGGCAAGTCTATTTCTAGATTTTTAAGAATTCTCCATATTGTTTCCCACAGTGTCTGCACTAATTCACATTCCTATCAAGAGTCTAAGAATTACACTTTCCCTACATTCTCATCAACTTTTGTGGCTTTCTATCATTTGGATAATAGCCATTCTGTCCACTTTCATCACTCTTATTCAATATAGTACTATAGGTATTTGCAAGAGCAATTAGGGAGGAGAAAAAAATAAAGGACATAAAAATCAGAAAGGAGGAAGTCAAAATATCCATGTTTGCAGATGACATGATGTTGTACATGGAAAAACCTAAATACTCCAACAAAAAACTATCATAACTGATAAACCAATTCAGTAAAGTTGCAGGCTACAAAATAAACATACAAGAAAGTAGTTTTTATACACTAATCATGAACTCAGTGAAAAAGAAATGTCATTCACAATAGTCACCAAAAAATTGAATATTTCAGCAGTCATCCAAAGAAGTGAAAGATCTCTACAATGAAAATTATAAAATACTCGTTAAAGGAATCATCATGAACACTTAAAAATGGAAAGATATTCCTTGTTCATGGATTGTAAGAAGTAATATCATTAAAATGTTTATATTATCTAAAGCAATCTACAGATTAAATGCAATCCCTATCAAAATATCAATGGCATTCTTTATAGAATTAGAAAAAAAAAACTAAAATTCACATGAAATCACAAAGGCTCGAAATAGCCAGAGATACAGAGGGAAAAAAAAATCAGGTTGGATGCATCATAAGCCTGATATCAAAGAATACTGCAAAGTTATAGTAATTAACACAACATGATACTGGTAGAGCAACTGACTCATAGACCAATGGAACAGAATAGAGCCCAGAAATCAATCCATATACATACAGTCAACTGATTTTGACAAAAGTACCCAGACCATATATCAGAAAAATGATGATCTCCTCAATAAATACCGCAAGATGGAGCAAAGATCTAAATCTAAGACCTGAGACAATTAGGTTGTTGAAGAAAATGTAGGAGAAACACTTCAAGACATTGGTATAGGCGATGACTTCTTGGATAAGGCCTGAAAGCACAGGCAACAAAGCAAAACAAACAAATGGGATTATATCAATCTCAGAAGTTTCTGCACAGCAAAGGAAACAATCAACAGAGTGAAGAGATATCCAACAGAATGGGAAGAAGTATTTGCAAGCTACCTGTCCAACAGAGGATTGATATTCAGGATATATCAGAACCTCAAATAAACTTAATACCAACAACAAAAAGATTCAGTTAAAAACGTACAAAGTACCTTAACAGTTCTCAAAGAAGAAATACAAATAATTAAGAAATATTTCAGGGCCGGCGCTGTGGCGTTGCAGGTAAAAGCCGCCGCCTGCAGTGCCAGCATCCCGTCTGGATGTTGGTTCAAGTCCTGGCTGCTCCACTTCTGATCCAGCTCTCTGCTATGGCCTGGGAAAGCAGTAGAAGATGGTCCAAGTCCTTGGGCCCCTGCACCTGTCTGGGAGGCCTGGAAGAAGCTCCTGGCTCCTGGCTTCGGATTAGTGCAGCTCCAGCTGTTGCAGCCAATTGAGGAGTGAACTAGCACATGGATGACCTGTCTCCCTATCTCTCTCTGCCTCTTCTTCTCTCTGTGTGTAACTCTGACTTTAAAATAAATAAATAAATCTTTTTTTAAAAAAGAAATATTTCAAACAATGCTCAGTATCACCAGCTATTAGAGGAATGCAAATCAAAGCCACAATGAGATATCACCTCACCATTGTCAGAATCGCTATTATTTATCACTTTTAAAATGAAAAAATGCATTTCACCTATTTTAATTGACCTGTACTTATTCCTCTGTCTCTCAAAATGCTTCCCCCAGAGCAGGGCCACCAGCATCAGGTGGAAAGTAATTAGAAATGCACATTCTCAGGCCCCACTCAATATCTACTGAACAAAGCCATCTATACTCATATTATTGTGCAAAAGCTTCAAATTTGAAAACTTCTCAATTTTGAGACTAACTGATTTGTTTAAACAATAGTCACCAGAGATCTTTGCTGAATTTTCTTTGAGATGTTTAGTAATAATGTAAAAATCAATATATGTTAATTATTGATAGATATTAATGTTCAAACGACTTCATGTCTCTTCAAAGTGACCCATTCTAGGGTTTGGAATTTGGTCTTGTAGCTAACACACTTGTTAAAACTGCATCCTATATTAGAGTAGCTGCATTTACTACTGCCTCTGCTTCCACCTTCCTGCTAATGAAGACCCAGGGAGGCAGAGGTGATGGTTCCAGTAACTGGGTTACTGCCAACCACGTTGTTCCCAACTTCAGTGGCTGTCACTGGAATTTGTGGAGTGAACCAGTCAATGGCGGCATGCTCACCTGTCTTCTTTCTCTCTGTCTGCATTTCAAATAAATAAATAAATAAATAGACTTTTCCTACAGATGGCAATCTGGGACTTGGACAGAATAAAAGTCTTTGTTATATAGTATTTGGGAGCAAAAGAGTTTGAGATCAGACAAACTTAGGCTTGAGTGTTTGATTATCAATTACAAACAGTGTGTGGTTTGGGATGAGCTTTTTAACTTCATGGACTCACTTTCCTCATCTAAAAAATAACAATACTAAGAGCATCTTAATTATTTTGCATTGTGCTATGGGAAACCATTGACTTGTACATAACAAGTATCCAGTAAGTGGTACCAATTCATTGGTTAAATGATATTTATGCCCTGTCACTGGAATGTCTTAGAAATGAATGTGTGCATTATATATCATTACAGCAATAATCATACTTTTTTTTTCAGAAAAGCTGTTATTAAATAATTGTTGTACCATACAACAGCTGTCAACAGCTTGGAGTTGAGTAAATATATTTTTATTGCTCATTATGATATCAATTATAATACTCAAGTTCCTTGGAAGTTCAATTTCATTGTTATACCAGAGAAGATGAGGACAGCATTTTGGAAAATTGTTGAATAGGCTTGACTCTGTTGTCTTAAGTAAGTCTTTTTTAAAAAATGTTAACAATATGTTTTATTTAATACAAAATGTTATCAATGTGCATTCAGTATAAAACTTTTTTTAACCTAGAAACCCTTTATTTAAGGTATACAAACTTCATGTATTCCACATACACAAATTTAGGAACAGAGTGATTCTTCCCATCCAACCCTCTTTCCTGACTGTACTCCCATCCTTCTTCTTGCTCCCTCTCTTATTCCCATTCTTATTTTTTACAAAGATCTATTTTCAATTAATTTTATACAAAGAAAATTAACCATACACTAAGTAAAGAGTTCAACACAAAGTATGAGAAAAAATAGATTTAGTGAAACAAGCCAGTCCCCAAAAGACAAATACCATATGTTCTCCCTGATCTGTGGTAACTACTAAAGTACCTAAAAGGTAATCTATAGAAGAGAAATTGACACTTTGAGATGTAATGTTTTTGAACAGCCCTTGTCTCGACTGTTGAGGTACAGTATAAAACATTAATAAAATAGTTTACATTCTTTGTTTTTACTAAATCTTCAAAATTGAGTGTATGTTTAACACTTTTTAAAACCATTTTTAAAATTTATATAAGGTGAATAAATTTCATTTATTTCATAAATACAGATTTAGGAACATATTGATCCTTCCCACCCTTCCCTCCCTCCCCTGCCCATGCTCTCATCCTCCTGCCTCTCAGGACTTTTATGCCAGTTGTTCAGTTGTTCCTTCTGTCTATGGGCTCCTTCCCTAGATATTAAGATATATTATTCGTTCCAGTTATCCCACTTCTGTTTAAATGTTCAGTTACATGTAAAGGACTTTGCTGACCACTCTACAACAGGTAGAATGGACTTCTCTTTTATTACCTCTATTGCATACTCATCCTCTCATTTTAATTTTGCTTTTGCTGTGCTCTTCATCTGTATTCTCCATTAGAAAGAAATGTTCCTGGCCAGCGCCGTGGCTCACTAGGCTAATCCTCCGTCTGTGGCACCAGAACCCCAAGTTCTAGTCCCAGTTGGGGCGCCAGATTCTGTCCCAGTTGCTCCTCTTCCACTCCAGCTCTCTGCTGTGCCCCGGGAGTGCAGTGGAAGATGGCCCAGATCCTTGGGCCCTGCACCCGCATGGGAGACCAGGAGGAAGCACCTGGCTCCTTGCTTTGGATCGGCGCAGCACGCCAGCCGTAGCGGCCATTTGGGGGGGTGAACCAACGGAAAAGGAAGACCTTTCTTTCTGTCTGTCTCTCTCACTGTCTAACTCTGCTTGAAAGAAAGAAAAGAAAGGAAGGAAGGAAGGAAGGAAGGAAGGAAGGAAGGAAGGAAGGAAGGAAGGAAGGAAGAAATGTTCCTGAGCATTCAAAGCATAATTTCAGTGCCAGAATAATAGAAACTTGATAAATGTTTGTTGAATGACCAAGATGAGTTTGGATCAGCGGTTTAAGTGAAATACTGAAAACCTGACCACATAGTGAAGGTGCTGCTGTGGGTTACAATGGTAACTTTCCAGAAAGGATGACCACAACAAGATTTTTTATTGAGTGTTCCCCATCATACATGATGGTAAACATTTCACATATACAGTGTTATTTAAGCAATCTTATGAAATTATTAACCTTGTTTTATTGGTAAATGACCTGAGGCTAGGCATGTGATTTACAAAATCAAGTAGACACAGAGCCACATCCTCAACCAAGGCAGTCAAACCACAACAGAGCCAATACCCTTTTCCTTTGTATTTTGATTTTCCAAAAGGCTTTAAGGCCAGAAGTAATGATGAAGATGAACAGTGAGGAAGGAAGAGGCAGGGAGCTTGTGCTGTAACTTACTGTTGAACCAGACAGAGCCTGCCCAGAATTTGAGAAAGAAAGAACTACAATAATATCTGGGAGCTTGTCTCCTGCTGCCAGCTCAGCCTCCAAGTTATTACAATCGGCCTGATGCTTGCAGCTAGACCTCATTTCTCTTATAAACAAAACCTCAGAGGACATCAACATCAAACAAGATCATTCTGAGTCCATCAAAAACAAGATCATTGTACAAATCATGTAACATCAAATATTTCCCACTCCCAGCTAAAATGAAAGATTGCTACTTCTTTACCAATTAAGCTTATTGTCATACAAATCTGTCCTCCTTATAGATAGGATTTATTGAAATAGTCATAGAATTGTCACCAGTTTGTGATAGAACAAATGTAAAGAAAACCCCAGCTTTCTAGATGTTTCACCAAAACTACCCAAAGCCCAAATACTTTAATAAGTTATTTATATTTTATTCAGATATCTTAGAGTCCACAATAGTGTGTGTTCTTCCTTAATGCAGTAACTGAAAAATCTACTTATTCAACTACCGTCATGTTCCTGATGACCTTTAGCTAAAGAGCATTTATAACTGTGATAGCTGATGTGCAATTAGGAGGTTGTAAAGACAGTTATTTTTAATCTGGCTGTCACCTGGAAAGTTTTGGAAAACTTATCCTTTCTTAAGAGACAGATTATCCCTAGATTAAAACAAATCTGTTTTTTTTTTTTCCAATTTCATCAATTAAAGTTCTTCTCAATCAAAAGTCTCATTGACTGATTAAGTTTCAAATTATATTCCAGTTGGGTTTAGAAAGGCCATCTTTAGATCTTTTTGGAGACACTAGTTAACAAGATGTAAAAGCTATTAAAATACATTTCCATCCTTCATTAAATATATTCTTTTGCTCTGACCATTTGACAGTGTTTTAGCACTGAAAACTTCATTTCACTTACTGCTGAATTTTTTTTTTTTAACAATTGCTTCTAAAGCCTGGGAAGTCTCAGTCTGAGAAAGTGAGCTTGTGAGTTGTTCTCAAATGTATTTAAAAAATCTATAAATAAACTATAGCAGTTAATAAAACTGACCTGATAATATATTTATTTAAACATTTGTTTTATTTTTATTTTATAGATTATATTTCTTTTAAAAAAAGATTCATTTATTTATTTATTTGAAAGTCAGAGTTACACAGAGAGAAGGAGGAGCACAGAGAGACAGGTCTTCCACCCGATGGTTCACTCCCCAATTGTCCAGGAGCCAGGAGCTTCTTCCAGGTCTCTGACATGGGTGCAGGGGCCCAAGGACTTGGGCCATCTTCCTTTTCTTTCCCAGGCCATAGCAGAGAGCTGGATTGGAAGTGGAGCAGCTGGATCTTGCAGGCAGTAGTTTTACCTGCTATGCCACAGCACCACCCGCAATAGATTATATTTCAAGCTGATGATTTAGTATGTTTGTTTTCCATGTTTCAGATAGTTTCCTAAGCCATTGAAAAGTATTTAGGCACCAGGCATTGTCTGTTTTGTGCCTAACTGTCCAAGTAAACTTATGGGTTGGTCCTGTTCTGATACTTTTTTTTTTTTTTGACAGGCAGAGTTAGAGAGAGAGAGACAGAGAGAAAGGCTGATACTTTTTATTGTTATTAAATTGCTAATTTGTGGGAACATTATCTTAGACATCTATTTATTTTTCATTTATTTATATTTAGAAAATGCCTCATAACACAGACAAGTTGCAAATGGTACATAAAGAACATTTTTTCCCAGAACAATTTAAGTGCAGTAGTGAATATAATGTCTTACATCATTCTATCAACCTTCAATGTGTTTGAACTATGATATCCTGTCCTCCTATGAAACTTTGATAGAATTATCAACGTCAGAATACTAAAGCAAATGCAACACTAACATGTAATTCTTAAATCTCCTTCAACTTCTGCCAGTGTCTGAATAACCTCATTAGTGTTACAAAGATCTTTTGGAAACCTGCATTATCTTTTGTTAGGTCTCTTTAGTCTCCTTAAGCATTTCATTGACTTTCAGGAATTTGTCACTTCCAGAGACTCCTGCCCAGTTATCCTGTAGAGTTTCTTTACATTTGCAACTGTATAATATTTCCTATTCATCAGAAACAGACATACCACTTTAGGGGCAACAACACAGATTGATATTGTACTCTTTGCATTGCTACACATAAGATAACACACAAATTCAGTTTTATATTATTTACACTTTGTTTAAACGACTAAGGTGGTGTGTGTCAGATTTTTCCACTATAAAAACCATACATTTGTAATTTTTATAGAGTTTTTTGTGCTGGCACTTTGAAACCATTTAAATATCCCATTCCTTTCTTTATTTGATTACTTTTCTTCTTTTCTTCTTCCCTCCCCTTCCCTTCTCTTTCCTTCCTCTCCTCTCTTCTCCTTCCTCTTTCTTTCCTTTTCTTCCTTTCTTTTATTTGCTCATCTATTGATCTATCCTCTCTCTATCCATTTATAATCTGTCTAAACTATTAAATCACACTGATACCTCCCATTCTAATTTAATGCCACTGAATTTATTGAGACACACACACACACACACAGAGAGACAGAGAGACTGACCATGCAACTGGACCCAAATCAGGTTTTCATAACCATGTGAACTACCTTACAAGGACATGCCCACAATGACCAAAAGATGTCCCACCAGCTTCACCATCCAAGCACCGCAACTGAGTCTAGCATTCACCTTCCCATTATTATTAACTTATGATTTGAGGTAGAATCATCTGCATGAGCTGAGGAGCCATATCCTATACAAATCATGGAAATGTATACATTTATGTAATCACTCACCATGGATATAACCAATATCCAATCACTATCATGTCACCTGACTGGTCCCGATGGCATCCTAACATGAATCGGGATCTAAGTTCCTGTGATGTGTAGAGCTCCCTTGCTCAGTCTTCAATACCCCCACTATGATACAACTAATGAATTTAAGATTAATTGTGTCTTGTAAAAACATTTTGAAGAGTGAAAGGGAGGAAAGAGGATGACAGAGATAGGGAAAGAAAGAGAAAAGGCATAAAGAAAGGCTATTTGACATGTTTACATCATTAGGGAGGCTTGTCTTCCAGAATTTTTTTTATTCTTCCACTTCCCATACTCTCTTCTCACACTACTAAATCAAAGCTAGTTAGACCTACACATTAGCTCATCAGAGGACTATCATGTTTATCATGCATATCAAATACTTTCAACTACATATGCACCCACCTAATAATGGGCCTATGTTATTATATTTTATCTTTATTTTCACTGGGGGACAGCCTTAATTATAGGGCTACAGCTCACTGATATTCTATATTCTGTTTTAATATGTGCCAGAGGTAATTTGCTACTTCCTATAAAATAACAAGTTTGTCAGTGATTTAATTAGAGTAGATCCAAAATCATCTTCATAGGAAAGTCACTTTCAATCACTTACATTTTGATATTCACTCTTGAGTGAGAGAAGGTGAGTAGGTTGAGCAATGCAAACTGTCATTACACTTTTATTACCCCCATAGCAACTTGTTATCAGAACAATGTAGGAGTATGTCATTTAACTTGTCTATGTGACGAGTTAAAGAGGTTAAGACTTTGGCAAAGACTCACAAAATATAAATGGTGTGTTTAAACTCTGACCTCAATTTAACTCATTCTTTATTTTAAACATAAGCATGTTATCATATTGCAGTTCTTAGGATTATCTTTATAGTTTTTAAAATGTATATATTTGGAAGGGGAAGAGAAAGAGAGAGAGAGAGAAGCAGG
Organism: Lepus europaeus; assembly: GCF_033115175.1. Lineage (NCBI taxonomy): Eukaryota > Metazoa > Chordata > Mammalia > Lagomorpha > Leporidae > Lepus > Lepus europaeus. The sequence continues at coordinate 118,295,202 of NC_084830.1, read as the reverse complement.
GAGGGAGGGAGGGAGGGAGGCTATTTTGTGGGTCACTCACCAAATGCCCCCCAACAGCTGGGGCTGGGCCAGGAGACAGAGACTCAGTCTGAGTCCCTCACATTAGTGGCAGTGACATACCTGCTTGTGCCATCACCTGCTGCCTCCCTAGGTGATGATCAGGAGGAAGCTTTTGATGTGGGATTTGGGTGTTCCAAGGAGAATTTTAACTGCTTTGCCAAATGCCTGCCCCTGTTACTATTAGATTAGGTAAAACTTCTCAGTGCTTATCTAGTACACAGTAAATATTCATTAAAGTGGACTGATTTTCATTACTAGCAAAATCATGTAGCCCCTGAGTGTCATAATGAGGATGATAAAAACGAGATATCTTGAGCCAGTGCCACGGCTCACTAGGCTAATCCTCCGCCTGCGCGCCGGGTTCTAGTCCCAGTTGGGGCACCGGATTCTGTCCCGGTCACTCCTCTTCCAGTCTAGCTCTCTGCTGTGGCCCAGGAGTGCAGTGGAGGATGGCCCAAGTTCTTGGGCCCTGCACCCACATGGGAGACCAGGAGGAAGCACCTGGCTCCTGGCTTCAGATCCCCGCAGTACGCTGGCTACAACGCGCCGGCTGTAGGCTGTAGCAGCCACTTGGGGGGTGAACCAACAGAAAAAAAAAAAAAAAGACCTTTTTCTCTGTCTCTCACTGTGTAACTCTGCCTGTCAAAAAAATTTTTTTAAAAAACCTGAAAAATCTTGAATTCTAACTATATTTTCCTCTTCACCTCATAGCCTGTTTTTTTTTTTTCATATCCGAGTTTGACAATGTCCATATATTATAATTCAAAATAGAAAATCTTACATATGGTATATGAGCTACAGAAAATGACAATATAGTCAATCATTAAAACAAAAAATCAACCTAACAGTCCAATTTTGTGGTAAAATTTATCCTCATTCTTCTTGTACTTCTGTAGGGTTTTTTCTTTTTAAGGTTTATTTATTAGAAAGGCAGAGTTACAGAGAGAGAGAAAGGGAGAGACAGAGGGAGAGAGGGAGAGGGCGAGAGAGGGAGAGAGGGAGAGACAGAGAGAAAGAAAGAGAATCTTCATCTCACTGAGTCATTCCTCAAACAACCAACAAGGCTGAAGCTCTGCCAGTCCAGGAGCCAGGAGTTTCTTACAGGTTTTTTCCATTTGGCTGCAAAGGGCTTAAGCACTTGGGTCATCTTCCACTGCTTTCCCAGGCACATTAGCTGGGAGATGGATCACAAGAGGAGCAGCCAGGACTCAAATCAGAACTCATATGGGATGCTGGTGACACAGGCAGTGGATTTACCTGCTATGCCACAGCATCGGCCCCTTTCTATATGTTTTATGAAAAACACTGATATCTTATGTTCCAGAATGTCCTTTGAAAGACATTTGTATAACAAACTACCTTGGAAAATAAGGAATATCTCCTCATAGGGAAGAGTGCAGATTTATTTCCAGCCCAGGCAAGTAAAAATGGTACCTGAATTCATAGAAAACTTGGGAAAGTTTCCAGCAGCCTCCTTGTAAGAATGCCACTTCTGAAACACAGGTTTCCTCTGCAGTATTCCTTGACATAACACTCACAGGATTAGGGAGGTAGGGGGAAATGAAATTGATACAGATATGACACTGACATTGCCTGTAGTGCCATGAGTCTTTTGTCTCTGATGCAGGAGTACTGTGTCTTCTTCCTGCTTCCACAGGTGTACTTGCTGGCTTGCAGGTAGGTTGAAATCTTTATCCTTTGCAAGTGTGCAAATTTTTGTATAAAATTTTCAATTCTTCATCAGATTCTCAAATCTCTGACTACAAATTCATAAAATTTCATATAAAGAATAGTGTAAAATATCAAGTGGCTTAGCTAATTCTTTGTAATTTTGATTTTTAAAACCTATTTAATGAAAAAGCAGTAATCCAGCTGATTAGATATTTGAGAAACTATTATGAAGTTGCTCTAATACAAAGACAAAATACATAAATAATGTCAAGAAAAAAAACTCACTTGCAGCTAGAACTCTTATAACCTTTCTCCATTTTTCATGGCAGATTTGCTCTTTGTTGTAAATGCACCATGTTGGGATAACCACCTGCCAATTCCAGATGTCCCAAATACACCCTTTATATGAATTGCTTGTAGTTAAGCAGTTGCATTTCTAGGAGACCTATATTTTCAATGCTGAGCTCTACAGATCCTAAGAACACACTTCAGAACTTTCAAATTAGTTTTACCTGTTATTAGAAATGTCAGTGGAGGCTTCAGGACAATGTTTCTACTTTCTAATATGATCAGAGGATTTATAACCGATGAATCCTATTACGGACATCCATATTTTCTATTGCATTAAAAGGCCTGGACACCATGGATTTAAAGCCATTTAAATAAAATATTATAGCTTGCCTTGGGCCTTCAAAAACTTCAACTTCCTTCGACAACCCAGAAGACCCAACAGACTAATTTCTTGCTTTCATAAATTATTAATAATATAATGATTCAGTGTCCCTCAAGATACAAATTAAAAATACAGCTATACAATGGATTTCATAAGGACATGCTCACTGGCAAAGTGGATTTGATTGCTTTAATACAGACATAGATCAGTTATTAGTTATGCATTAGTTTTCAACAGTTTGATGGATCACATATTTTATATCTTCATAAATGGAGTACTGCATCCTCGTTAAGAGGCCGTTCTTTTCATAATTCGATGTTGCCTTTGGCACAGTGATGGCTAACACTAATTTAATGATTCGACAAACATGTTTAATTCTTTTTACATGCCCTATACTAAGCCCTAGGTGGGGTGGGGGTGGGAGGGCTATAATGGCATACAAGACAGGCTAAAAATCTGCTCTCATTAAGTTCCCAATTGAGAACATTAACAAATTCCAACTGTAAAACAATGGATTAGTTGCTATGCATGACAAGGATGTGTGATAAAGAAGTTGAAGTTTTTTTGTCAGGTTTCAGGGAGCTCCCCTTCCAGAGACCAGTAGTTGGCAAACATTGGTATTTGATAGGTTACATGGAAAATATGATATTTCAAAAACAGAAACTTCCTCACTTCTGAGTTTGTTACACTCATTTTTTTTGTCTTTTCCATATCATGCATTAATTTCTACCAGTAACAGGCATATGTAATTATTTACAAAACCATAGTGTCAACTCTCATCAACATGTTCATTAGAAAGCCTGCTCCAAGTCTAAAGTTACAAGAGGTTTGCTCAGGAGAACTTAGGGGATTAATACATGTGGAAGGAAACAAAGAACACTGAATTAGAGAGAAATATAAAATAGTGGTGCAGTTTCAAGGTAGGCTTCTATAATTGAATGGAGAGCTTTGAAGCTAAGATGGTTCTTTAGGGGCTGGCACTGTAGCATAGCTGGTAAAGCCGCCGCCTGCAGTGCCCACATCCCATATGGGCGCCGGTTTGAAACCCAGCTGCTCAACTTCCAATGCCACTCTCTACTATGGCCTGGAAAAGCAGTAGAAGACGACCCAAGTCCTTGGGCCCCTGCACCCACATGGGAGACCTGGAAGAAGCTCCTGGCTCCTGGCTTTAGAGTGGCGCAGCTCTGGCCATTGTAGCCAATTGGGGAATGAACCAACAGATGGAAGACTCTCTCTCTCTCTCTCTCTCTCTCTCTGCCTCTTCTTTCTCTGTGTAACTGTGACTTTCAAGTAAAATAATTTTTTTTTAAAGAATGATTTCCCTCTAATACACACACAAGATGGTTCTTTAGCATTGCCTTGAGTTGGAAAGAGGTAGCAAGATCTCTGTGTTCCCAAGTTAACCAGTCAGTGGATACAGTTTACTATAGGATATAACAAGGAAGGAAGGAAATTAAGCAAAAAAAATTATCTTCAGTCACAGCTCTTCCCCAAGATAGCTGTCAACTGAAGTATGGGTGCTGCACAACTTGCAGAAGCCAGGGAATTAAATCCTTCCATTTCTTATTTTTTAAATTTTTTTATTTTTATTTTATTTTATTTTTTGCCAGGCAGAGTTAGACAGTGAGAGAGAGAGACAGAAAGAGAGTTATAGACAGTGAGAGAGAGACAGAGAGAAAGGTCTTTTTTTTCCATTGGTTCACTCCCCAAATGGCCGCTACGGCCGGTGCTGTGCTGATCCGAAGCCACGAGCCAGGTGCTTCCTCCCGGTCTCCCATGTGGGTGCAGGGACCCAAGCACTTGGGCCATCCTCCTCTGCCCTCCCAGGCTCCTGGAAGAGGAGCAACCAGGACAGAATCCGGCACCCCAACCGGGACTAGAACCCAGGGTGCCAGCGCCACAGGTGGAGGATTAGCCAAGTGAACCACAGCGCGGGCCAAAACCCTTCATTTTCAAAGGAAACTGGTGGTATATCACAGCATCCATTATAGTTCTTATCTTTCTTGCATCCAGAACTTCACATATGATACTCTATTTGTTTAAGACAAGCACTGTTTTTCTTAATTGCTTTTTACTCTACATTTGGGCCTTAGAAGAAATATCTTTATTTAAGATATTTCTCTTGATAGACTTTTTCTCGATAGGAGCTCGTTCTTTATTTATTTACCCCAGTATATTCTAGTTGTTTATTTTATCATTTTCTACACTTTTGTTCTTCTTGACAACAAGAACTATTCATCATTGTATCACTAATAGTTAACACAGTGCCACAGAGTACTGAAAAATAATGGTTGAATGATTGGCTGATTGGAAGAGAGAGAGAGAGAGAGAGAGAGAGAGAGAGAGAGAGAGAGAAAAGAAGTGGGGTTTTAATGATAAAGAAGCCATGGTTTAATTTTTAATTGTTTAAACACCTACCTGTGTGGCTTTGGACAAGTTATTTAGTATCTCTCATTTTTCTCTCTTGCCCATGTAAAATGGAAATAATAGCTCCTACCATTAAAGGGTTGTAATAAATGTTACAGAATTGCTGCCAAGTAGATTTCAATTCCTTTCTCTATTCATTTCCTGTGATTACAAGTATGATTATGTCCAAGATGTCTTCTAGCTCTAATATTCTGAGTCTACAAGGAGAATAGTGATTTTTTTTTTTTGTACCACAGAAAATAAAATACTGTCAACTAAGGAATATTAAGAAGGCAATTTTGCTGAGATCTATGTATGTGGTATCTGGTATTTAAAAAGGAAGAAAAAGTGTTCTTTTTTTATTTGAGAGACAAAGAAATATATAGATATATACAGAGAGCTTCCATCCACTGTTCCTTTCCAGAAGGCCACTACAGTTAGGACTGGGCCAGGGCAAAAGTTGGGAGGCAGGAGCCCCCAATCTCACACATGGATGGCAGGAGCACAAGTCGTTACTTGAGTCATCACCACTTCCTCCCAGGGTGTGATTAGCCAGAAGCTGAGTCAGGAGCCAGACCTGGGAACTGAACCCAAGTACTTTGATCTTGGATGCAGATGTATTAACTGTTAGGCTCATAGTAGTTACACAGAAGAAACCATTTTAACACTTTGGAGTAATAAAGTTTTTTAAATGAGAAAAATAATATAATTATAGCTCTAGTATTATTTTTGCAACGTTTCCTTCTTTGGACTCAGCCAGGATATGACCTAACTTTAGTAGCGTGGAAACACACCACAAATTTCATAAAATGTATCTAAGACATTTTGGAGATTCCACCATTTCCCTACTTGTGGGAATTCAGGCAGTTTCACTGAATGTCAGTGAATTACAAAGCAGGTCTCCCGCTTTTCTTGTGTGCGGCTGTTCAGCTTCAGCCGTCTCCAAAGTAGCTTTCCTCAGGCTCTGAGACCATCCATCCTCTCCCTGTACTTGGCCAAAAGATTAATAGTGGAGCAGCTCTTCCCTCAGTGAGACTGGCTGCATGCCAGACTTTGGCCACGACTCATCTTTCTTTGTCCTCAAGGACCAAAGGGTGTTTTGGGTAACAGTAATGAGGTTGTGCAAGGAGCCGGATGCAGTTCAAGGTCTGTAAGGGTCCCTGTGTGATAAGCTGTCCAGGAAGCTTTTCCTGATCACTGAGCCCCAGTGACTGCCTTCCTACAAATTCCTCAATGTAGACTCTGCATCTTCCTTTGTATGATTATATTTTCTTGTTCACTTTTCATGTTATCTACACAATAAAGTAGAAAAATCTTTAGTAGGAGCAGGTGTTTGGCATACAAGTGAAGATACTCCTTGGCACAGCCATATCTCCTATCAGAGTGCCTGAGTTCTTCTCATTCCAGCTTCCTGCTAATGCCTATGCTGGAAGGTAGGAGATGCTGGCTTAGGTGGCTGGGTCTCAGCCATGCACATGGGAGACTTGTATTGAATTCCCAGCTTCTGGCTGTTGTAGGCATTTGAAGTTAACCAGAAGATGACAGAAATCTCCCTCCCTCTTTTCCTCCCTCTCTCCCTCTCTTTCTCTCTCTCCCATTCAAATAATTTTTAAAATATAAAACATGCATTATCTCTTTAAAAATTAAAAAAGAAAAATCTTTAGACATTCAAAGCCTCTGCAAATTTGACTTCTACTAGCTCTTAAAATTGTGTATGCCATCTCAGATCTCAGTTCCAAGCAAGGTGGCTCTTTATTCCTCAGTGTGTTTTAACATTGTGTACATATCACTCTTAGCACTTGACCACCTGTTTTTAACACAATGACCAAAGTGACTATTTTGAAATTATAAGCCAGATCAGGTCATTCTTATGTAGACAAGCCTCTAATAGCATCCTTAGTTACTTATGAAAAAAAAAATTGCCTTACTCATGGTTTTTTAGGCCCTTCCACATATTCTACTCTCTGTGTCCTAACCTCAGTGGTCTTTTAGTTTTGCTCAATATACCAAACACACTTAACACTTCAGGTCTTTTGCACTTATTTCTCTTGTTACCTGATCTTTCTTTGAATATCTACTTTTGTCTTTTCTCACTTCTTCAGTTCCTTCAATTCTCAACTCAAATGTCTCCTTGACAGAGCAAGTTTTATTAACTACTCCCTCTAAACTATCATGTTTCGCTTTATCCCTTGCCCCTACTGGTCATTTCCTAGCTCCTTGCCCTCTTATAGCTTTCCTTGTGACACTTAACTTTGTTTTATATGATACATATTTTGTTTTTTAATGTATACCTATACATTAGCTTTCTCTTTAAGATCAAGTATATTTGGATGTGATACTGTCTCTTATTCACATCTATATTTCTAAGTGTAGTATCAGCATACTTCAAAAACTTGTGCAAAATGTAATTAAAAGATCAGTTCATTTTGGTGGAAATATTTTTCTTTTTTTTTTAGAGTTGTTCATTTATTTCAAAGAGTTGCAGGGAGCAAGGGAGAGATAGAGAGAGGGAAAGGAGAGAATCTTCCATTTGCTTGTTCACTACCCAAACAGCCAAAGCCAGGATCTTGAACTCTATCCTGGCCTCCCACATGAGTCACAGGGGCCCAAGAACTTGGGCCATCTTCTGCTGCTTTCCCAGGAACGTCAGCAAAATTCAAAGTGAGGCTGCAGGGGCCGGCTCCATAGTGCAGTAAGTTAATCCTCCACCTGCGGCACCGGCATCCCATATGGGCACCGGTTCTAGTCCTGGATGCTCCTCTTCAAATCCAGCCCTCTGCTATGGCCTGGGATAGCAGTAGATGATGGCCCAAGTGCTTGGGACCCTGCACCTGCATGGGAGACGAGGAAGAAGTACCTAGCTCCTGGCTTCAGATTGGCATAGCTCCAGCCATTGCGGCCATTTGGGGAGTGAACCAGTGGAAGGAAGACATTTCTCTCTGTCTCTATGTCTCTCTGTCTCTCACTGTCAGCAACTCTACCTGCCAAATGAATAATAATAATAAAAAAAACTTTAAAAAAAAGCTGCTGCGACTTGACCAGGCTCTCATACAGGATGCTGGCACCATTCTTGCTGCATCATGCTAGTATCACAAAATATTTTTCTTAATATTCATTTTTCATGAATTTTTAAAAGACACTTCTTAGGCATGGATGTCAAAAATTTTTGCACCAAAATAAACTAATCTCTTAATTTCATTTTTCAGTGAACACCTTGAAGCACTCTCATATACACAGCTTGGCATCCAACGTGGCCTTGGTATAATGTTATGGAATAATTACATGAATGAATAAGTAAATGTCAATTGCACTCTCCTCCTGTGCAATTGCTGGGGCTTCCCATTTTCCATTTATGCCACTCCTCCTTTTTATTTTCTTAGCCTGACATTTCCTTCCAATGTAGTACAAGTCTTATATTTTCTGTATAACCTTTAGAGCTCTATTCATGACGAATTTTTCCTCCTTTGAGCTCCTATAACAAGTGTTTTGAATGCCAAATATACTTTGCAAGTATGAAACCTAACATTGTTATTTTTATAATGAACGCTCTAAGGTCTTCAAAAGTAAGTATATTACTTTTCCTACAATTTCTTCTTTTTCTCTAAAGTTTGATAACAATACTTGAATGAATCAAATATTATTGAATATTTAAGATTAATATCAAATTGTAAGATCTACCATAGTCAAACCTGGAGTTCCCTAATAGTAGGTTGTTTTTTTTTTAATTTTTTTTTTTTTTTGGACAGGATAGTGAGAGAGAGAGAGACAGAGAGAAAGGTCTTCCTTTTTGCCATTGGTTCACCCCCAATGGCCGCTGTGGCCAGCGCATCTCGCTGATCCGAAGGCAGGAGCCAGGTGCTTCTCCTGGTCTCCCATGCGGGTGCAGGGCCCAAGAACTTGGGCCATCCTCCACTGCACTCCCGGGCCATAGCAGAGAGCTGACCTGGAAGAGGGGCAACCAGAATAGAATCCGGCGCCCCAACCGGGACTAGAACTCGGTGTGCCGGCGCCGCAAGGCGGAGGATTAGCCTGTTAAGCCACGGTGCCGGCCCTGAATAGTAGTTTAAGTATGATCAATTCTGTTTATCCTGTGAAATATGTTTATCATTTAAAAGCAGAGTTATTCTGGTCATAGATCAGTCTTATAACTATAAACTTCAAACATTCTGGATTTTTGACTAACACAGTTTTTTTTTCAGATTTGTAGTATTCATAAGGATGATTTGGCAACTGTATAAACTTGAAGTAATTTCTAGATCAAGCAAAAAAGATAAAAACATAGTCATGATAATTTTGCTATTGATTTCTAAAGTATTCTTATTTTAAAATCAGTAATTTATATTTAAAAAACCTATCTTTGCTCTAAATTACCAAATTAGTTCATTAAGATCACGTTTATCTGTATTAAGTTATTGTTTCTTATTAGTACAAGTATAAAAATCTGCTGTGTTTCAAAATGACATTTTCTTGATGGCAAGGATTGAATTTTTAAGTTGTGACATGAATAATAATATACTTTCTTAAGAAAGTAGTGAAAAATAAATGAATAGTTAATATAAAATATTCAGCACCGGATCTGACAATATTACTAACCCATTGAGATAGGCATTCTGATGTAGCAGGTTAAACCACTGTTTGAGATGCCCACACTCCATACTGGAGTGTCAGTTCTAGTTTCAGCACCTCTGCTTCCAATCCAGCTTCCTGCCAATGCATGCTGGGACACAGTAGATGATGGCTCAAGTACTTGTGTCCATGGCACCCATGTGGGAGACCTGGATGGAGTTCTAAACTCCTGGCTTTAGCCTCACGTATACCTGCCTATTGTGGGCATCAGAGGGAATGAACCACCAGATGGAAGATCTCTATCTGTTTCCGTCTCTGTTGCTCTGTCTTTCAAGTAGATGAAAATAAATCTATTAAGTGATAGCTATAGATAAATGATGGATGCATGGATGGATAGATCGAATGATTCAAAATAGAAGGAAGACTTACCATGCAATCAAAAAAAATTCAGCATCCCAATGGAGGAGATGCATTGAATCATACAGATGTTTTGTTCACCCAAATAGAATTTTGTCTAGATAATGCATGTCTGATGAACAGAAGGTAAAAATTAGCTGACCAATGCCCTGGGACTGATATCATTTGTGTCCTCTGGCATTTGTCATATCTTTTAATCCTCACAGCAGTTCTATGTGGCTGTCCAATATTTTTATTTTTCCATTTAGAGATGAGGGCACTTGAGGCTCAGGGACATGAAATAACTTCTCCAAGTTTTCACACAAGTGGAAAATATGGACTATCTGCAGCACTTTTTCAATTTCATCTTAATGCCACTCAGGAGGTCCTGTCAAATGGTACTTTGCTTCCTTAATTCACTTACAAATTGGTAGTTCCATGTGAAATACATGGTTTAAAATGTAGAAAAGACTGGTTTCTTCTAGGAGTTAAAGCCTATGAAAACTACCAATACTTTAATTTCTCATATTAACATGCACAGACTTATGAAAAAATTTGATCTGTGCATGAAAAAAATTGAAAATCACAAAACAGGCAAGAGTTGCTATATCATGGCCATCAATGTCAATTTGTGTGATTAATATTATAAATGTACAAGCAACTTTCCTTCTTTGCAGTATTTTTTTTTTGACAGGCAGAGTTAGACATTGAGAGAGAGAGAGGCAGAGACAGAGAGAAAGGTCTTCCATTTTCCGTTGGTTCACCCCTTAAATGACTGCTATGGCCGGCACGATGCACAGATCCAAAGCCAGGAGCCAGGTGTTTCCTCCTGGTCTCCCAAGCGGGTGTAGGGCCCAAGCATTTGGGCCATCCTCCACTGCCTTCCCGGGCCACAGCAGAGAGCTGGACTGGAAGAGGAGCAACTGGGACTAGAACCTAGGGTGCCAGCGCCACATGCGGAGGATTAACAAAGTGAGCCATGGCGCTGGACTGCAGTATTCTTATTTTGATGTTGGTCATCATGTCTTTTTTTTTTTTTTTTTTTTTTTTTTTTTTTTTATTTTTGACAGGCAGAGTGGACAGTGAGAGAGAGAGAGAGAGAGAGAGAGACAGAGAGAAAGGTCTTCTTTTGCCGTTGGTTCACCCTCTAATGGCCGCCGCGGTAGCGCGCTGCGGCCGGCGCACCGCGCTGATCCGAAGCCAGGAGCCAGGCTTATCCTGGTCTCCCATGGGGTGCAGAGCCCAAACACTTGGGCCATCCTCCACTGCACTCCCTGGCCACAGCAGAGAGCTGGCCTGGAAGAGGGGCAACCGGGACAGGATCGGTGCCCCGACCGGGACTAGAACCCGGTGTGCCGGCACCGCAAGGCGGAGGATTAGCCTGTTGAGCCACGGCGCCGGCCTGGTCATCATGTCTTAACACAGAAGAATGTAATTTTTAAATGTCAAAATGCCATATGAGGTTAACTGCACTTTTTTTTTTATTAATTCAGCTACTTAAATGATAAAACCAAAATTTATATTTTAATAACAAAACCCAAACATTTAAATAAATTTACCCACATAAAATTTCATCATTCTTAACAGGAATAAAAAATAGTTTGCTAGAGGTTTTATCCTGACTAAACTTCTCTGGAAATGTGAACTGGACAGGGGGATACAAGCTTATCTACACATTTTTTTAATAGTAAAAAGATTAAATTTTTTTATAACACCACCAAAAAAAGATATGCTTTATTTAAAAAAAAGGCAGGGCATTGGTTTTAATTTTTTTTAACTGGTGACATAATGGGTTGAATTAAATTATTAAAAGTGTCAATGATTATTCTATAGTCACTGTATGTTGAGTGTTGTGATCAGCACATGTACTATTTCATTCAACTTTCATAGAAATCTAGGAGAAAATATGATCCATTTGTGATCAACAGAATCATGCAATAAATTTCCATAAAAGAAAACAAAGGCTTTAAGATGTAAAATACAAGTATAGTTCATAAAATATATGGAAGAATGTAACTAAAATTTCAGTTTTGGGGGAGCCAAGGTGCTCAGTCTTCACTTCCTCCTTCACAGAGAAGACCCAAAATGCTAGGCCAGTGCCTGAAGAAGACTACCAGAACTCAATAAAGAAACAGTGGGACCCAGTAAGACATGAATACTGGGGTTGGCAGTATAGAGAGAGGAACAAAGGCAACTTACAACTGAATCCCTAGCCCTTTGGCTAAGGGGGATACTTTTGAAGGAGAATGGGTGAGTAGAAGAGACTCAGTAGAACCCATCTGTAGAAGCTCTTACATAGGCAATTCTCTATAAGAGGAGAATCCAGTCACCACATCCTAGGAGCTCAGTAAGGAGAGCTACCTGAAAAATTCACTGCCACTTTGCCACAGAGAAGGAAATCATATTGTCTTCTTTCTCAACCCCCACAGCACAGTCTGTAGTAGTGTGGTTCCTTCTTGCTTAAGCAGTCATTTTTGGCATTCATGTTGCTCTAGGAAACAAGAACTCTTGCATACCTCTTCCATATCTCCATCTCGGGGGTATTACAAATATTCTAGAACTCTAGCAAGGAAGACTGAGCCTCAGAGATCCAAGTGGGCTCAGCAGAGCAATGATGACTACAATACCTTAGTCCACATAGTACTCTGCACTTCTGGGGAGAGTGGGTGCAAAGCATCTGACAGATCAAACACTAGGACCTTAGAAGTAGGGCTGCCTACCCCCTCAGACTTGGTGCCTAACACATCAACCTCCAACATCCACCTCCTCTGGCCACTTGGAGCAGCACTTGTTGCTGCTGGAACTCATACACATTGAGACTTCAGGACATGATTCCTATAACCCTGCCTAACAGAGCTTAGGGTTGCACGTACACTAGGGACTGTGCACACTAGAGACTATGCTTACCGTAGAAACTGTGCACATGATCTGGACAGTGAACATGTATAGGACTGTGTATGACCACAGCAGAGGACCTGCAGAGCGGGCTCCATCTCTGCTCTGGGATCCAGGCACTCCTAGTTACAGCATTCTGAGTCATGTCTTCTACCTATCGCACAAAGAGTTGCCTGGGTTTCTGCATCATGACCAGGCCAGAGCTCTTCTCTCTTGGAAAGATGATGTCGGGTTTCTGGGTCCCACCAATCCCAGCCCATAGCTCAGAGCTCTAGGATCATCCCATGGAGAGTGACCCATGATGTGCATTCTCTGCTGTTCCACAGCTAATGCCATTCTCATGGCAAACCTCTACTTTCCAGTCTCCTTGCCATGCAAATAGCAAGGCAGGTAAGCTGCACAGGGCATGTTGTGAAACAGCTAAGGGGGCAGTTCCCTGAGGCCTCAAACAGCCTCCCACTTTCCCCCCAGCTGCCTTCTACGCTCTCCCCCAAGTAGTGGCAAACTCCTTCCTTAACAGGATAAAAACATGAACTAGGCCAGGAGCCAAGAACTTTCTCCAGGTCTTCCATGAGAGAGCAGGGGCCCAAAGACTTGGGCCATCTTCTACTGCTTTCCCAGGCCATAGCAGAGAACCAGACTGGAAGTGGAACAGCCGGGTCTCAAACCGCTGCCCATATGGGATGCCCTTTGGTGCCGGCATCCCATATGGGCAGCGGTTTTACCCACTATGCCACAGTGCCAATCCTTTGTTTGAAATTTTATTTTTATTTATTTGTGTGAGAGAGAGAACATCAATCTGCCATCTGTGGGTTTACTCCTCAAATACTCGAAACAGCCAGTGTCAGGTTTGGAGTAGCTCAGGGTTCTGGCCTTTCATACCCCCAGAAAGACAACAGAGATAGGTTGCTTTATTTGTAGCAAAGAGGTTGTTGATAGTCTGTTCTTGGGAAGAGACTGCACAAGGGCACGTTTACAGCTCAAGTTTTATCTAGCCAAGAAAGAAATTTGCCACTGGTGGTGGAGAGGAGGGTAGCAGGAGCTCTTTGAAGCCCCTGGGGACTTCCCTCTTATCTGTTTCACAAGATGTCCTGTGCAGCTTATCTGCTTTGCCATTTGCTTGCAAGGAGTCTGGAAGTGAAGTGGGCAGGCAAACAGGTTAAAATCGATTAGGTTTGTGAGCTGGAAGACCACGCTTTTGCCACATCCCTGTGTGACCTCACGCTCTACCTGATACCTTCGCCATGCCCCTGTGTAACCTCATGCCCCTACCTGGCCACATGTGGTGCCCACCAGCCAATTAGGTTAATTAACCACTCCCCCTTCGAAGTGGGTTAAAAGCTCATCCTTCTCTTCTTCCCTGGCTTCTTGCCAGGAGGGGGTTGGCTGTAGCCCTGGGCCTACAGGGCGCGTGGCCTTCAGGCCACCCGCCCTAGGCTTCCTGGCCTAGAAGCTCTTCCACTTGGCTAGATCCTGGTACTCAGTATGAACCCAGATTTACCTCTCTCTCTTAGATAAAGTTCTCACTCTCCTATGCATCTTTTCCAGTAAATAAAAGCCTGAAAGGTACATGCTGCCTCATTTATTTATACCGGTATTTAGAATTCTTCTCTAACTATTAGGCAAGAACCCTCTCAGGCTTATTAATATTGGGGATTTATTAATAAGCATATGGTGATATCGTACGGCACCCCAAATTCCAGTAGCATATGTAGCATCTCAGATGGCATTTCTGGGGAATTTTAAGGAGCCGCATTTTGATATATATTTTAGGGGGTCATTCCCGATATCAGAAGGGCCTGGTTCAGCACCAAGGGTCTCAACAAAAGGGAGGAAGTGGAATTGGGGGAGAGAAGGAAAGGGAGAAGGGGAAAGGTGCCACAAGTCCTTTATCCAGGGCTTGGCCAGGTTGAAGCCAGGAGCTTGGAACTCCACCTCTTTCCCACATGTGTGACATGTGTGTGACATGTTGTGGGCATCCCCAGCCTGTCTTAACCATTGTGCCAAATGTCTGCCCCCAGAATAATTTATAGCAATATTTCCTTGGCCTTTCTGTAGAGAGGATATTTTAAGATATTCTTTAGGCCGGCGCCGCGGCTCACTAGGCTAATCCTCCGCCTTGCGGCGCCGGCACACCGGGTTCTAGTCCTGGTCGGGGCACCGATCCTGTCCCGGTTACCCCTCTTCCAGGCCAGCTCTCTGCTGTGGCCAGGGAGTGCAGTGGAGGATGGCCCCAGTGCTTGGGCCCTGCACCCCATGGGAGACCAGGAGAAGCACCTGGCTCCTGCCATCGGATCAGCGCGGTGCGCCGGCCGCAGCGCGCTACCGCGGCAGCCATTGGAGGGTGAACCAACGGGAAAAGGAAGACCTTTCTCTCTGTCTCTCTCTCACTGTCCACTCTGCCTGTCAAAAAAAAAAAAAAAGATATTCTTTAAATGAATGAAAATAAATAAATGAATAAATGCGCTAAGCTGAAGAGTGAAACTGCTGGTTTTAATGGAAAGTATTGTGTTCAAAATATGAAGAAATTCTCAGTTACCTTCACCCAACCCACACATTTTTATTAGACTATAAACTGCATGTCTTGAAGTTTATTAGCCTTTAAATATAGTCAGCTGAAATTGGGACAAAATAAAGTCTAAATTGACAAATTTTACAGAACAATACTCATAAATGACTGGTAGAGTATTACACTAATTTTATGAGTTAAAGAGAATCAAAGAAGTTGGATTGGATAACTGCTGAGGCTCCTGTTATCCAGCATGAGAAACTAGCCACTTAACAAAACAGCAACGTCTTGATTCTTATCATTAAGTTTAGCTTAAAAAATCTGACTGCATTTTGGTTTGTGTGTATGTCTTTCCCATAGATACTGAATACGGTGATACTGGAAAATTGATGGATTTTTACTGTTATTTATCTGGTTAATTTTTTTTTACATCGTTGGAGAAGTTAATTCATATTTGACACTCTGTTAGTACTATAATTTAAAAATGGTGATGAAATGTAATTTTTATGTACCACGTTCCTTTTACATGACTGACTTTGAAAGTAAAACACAGATACTTGCTTTGCCATCACAAGGTACTAAATAATTTATTTTAATGTACAAAGACTTACTACAAGAAAAGGGATCTTATTTTACTCATTGAACACTTAGTATGGAAATAATGAAAATGCACACAACACAAGTGTGACTTCCTTTGTGGTCATCTAAGTTCTTTCTTGATAGCTAGATATTTTAAGTAAGTACTAGAAATAATGCCTCTCCTTTTTCTCTCTCTCACTGTCCACTCTGCCTGTCAAAAAATAAAAAAAAAAGAAATAATGCCTCTTATTTAGACCTTCCCATGTTCAACCAACTGAAGTCCAAGTCTGACAACAGGTTCTTTCTATTACAGGAAAATGGCGGCAGAGAAATTACTATTATTATTATTATTACCTAGGTTCTTTGTCTCACATGGGAGAAGAATTTCCAAGTGGACAAGCAGAGAAATAAAAACATTTATTAGAGTCAAAGAACTCTAGCCAGAGCAGCATGGAGGGGGGCTTCCAAGAGAGGAAAAAACCCAAAAGGTTCCAGTAGCACTGGGGTTTTTAAGTACAATTTTGAAGAAAAAAACCTTGACAATGAGATTGGCATTTAGTTACTAGGCAGGAACAAAATCCATCAAAAGACCGGATTTACAATTCTTCAGCCTGTCTGGCCTGCTCATGATAAAGCCAAAGACCATCCAGAAGGGTGCAGTAGGGAATTGTGAACTCAGGAAGGAAGAGCTCCCTTGCTCTTCTCAGGGTACACTTGGAGATGATGAAGGAAGGAGGGTGGCCTGTTTGTTCTTGCTAAAGATAAGATTTTGGGGGAGGAAGCAAATATTTTATACCTCAAATTCTATGGGGGCCACCTTGACTACCTATTAACTCATCTGCCTCCTCACACTTGTAACACCCACTTACCAAGGTGTTCTGTGGTCCCCAGGGTATGCTTTTTCTTGTGATGCAACAAAGAACAAACCCAACTTAACAATGTGCTCCTGGTTGTCTTTCATGGGATTGCATTAACAATGATGATAATCACAACAGCAATAACCCAGCGTTCACTTCACTAAAGCCACAGTCCTCTTGCTAGAAGAACACATTGCATGCTCCCTCTTTAGGTTGTTTGCTCTTCCAGCTACATCTGCTTGGAACTTTATTCACTCTCTGGTAGCTTCGGGATCCGCAGGAGAGAAGGCCCTCACTTCTGGAAATGGAGAGTCCCTACCTATACTTCCTTGCCAAGATCCCCATGTGCACCTAAAGGTCAACCAATGAGGATCAGACATGTCTCAACCTTTAACCCCCACGCCCTGCATCTATAAAAAGAGCTGTCCCATCCTCTGAATCAAGTGATGTGTGAAATCTGAAATGAGACTTATATATTGTTGTTGGAGAAATAAGGTTTTACTAGGGACAGGCATCTGTCAGAATGGAAGGGACAGAGAGATTGCTCAGTCACTCAGACTGAAGAAATGCAAGGTTACATGGTTGAGTGGAGAGAATACACCTAGGCAGGCCATGTGGGTGGCTCAACAGGGAGCAGAGAGCTGAGTGCACAGTCTTTGTCTATACTTCCTGTTTATAAGGGAGGCTCTTTATCTACTCTCCCTTTTCACACAGGAAAAAGGGTTTTGTGGAAAGTAAATCAGCAAATTCCTCCCCAGGTTTGGGAAGCCCTGGCATCACACAAAGGCAAAGGAGCTTCCTCATGTTATCAGATAACCCATTTGGTCCTGAGGAGAAAGAATTCTCCATGGAGCTTGTGGGGGGAGGGGGTGAAGGAGAGAGGAAGGGTTGGGATCACGGAGATGGTTATTGGGGTCTGGGTAAGACTTTGAAATGCAAAATGCTGGGCTTCTCACATACATACACAAACACACACACAGAGTAATTTTTAACTTCCTACTTAGCATTGTTACTTAGATGAAATGTTTATCTTAAGATCATAGGAAAGAAATACTGAATATTTACTAATTAAAACATGGTGCATTATTTACACAGCCTAGTTCCACTTCACAAATTGTAATTAAAAAGCAACTGGAAATTGAACTAAATAAATCTAGTAGAAAAAGTAGAAACATAAATTTGCTTTCAAAGTAAAAATCTAAGAACTTTACTCTAGAAAAGTGGCATTGTTGGAGCTGGTGCTGTGGCACAGGAGTTAATACCTTGGCCTGAAGTGCAGGCATCCTATATGGGTGCCGTTCAAGTCCAGCTGCTCTACTTCCAATCCAGCTCTCTGCTATGGCCTGGGAAAGCAGTAGAAGATGACCTATGTCCTTGGGCCCTTGTACCCATGTGGGAGAAATGGAAGAAGCTCCTGGCTACGGATCAGCACAGCTCCAGCAGTTGTGGCCAGTTGGGGAGTGAACCAGTGGATGGAAAATCTCTCTCTCTCTCTCTCTCTCCCTCTCTCTCTCTCTCTTGCTGCCTCTCCTCTCTGTGTAACTCTTTCAAATAAAGAAATAAATCTTCAAAAAAAAGTTGCATTGCATATCAACCACTTTCCTGCTCTTTTTTTCTTCTTAATGATCATAAAGGTCATTTGTTTCATTGACAAATAATGGCTAGTTAAAAATTTTTAAAAGTGGTTCCTACATTCATACACCCTGAGATAAAGATGCATGATGAACCTAGCTATGTTTTTTTTTTTTTCAGTCCTTAAATTTCTTAAAATATTTTTCTTAATACACACAAGGTACAGGTCCAGGTATGGAAAGGAGTGTTATATATTAAAGTTAGCCATCGCAAAACACACCGAACACTGGAGTAAGGGAAAAGGTTTATTGGGGAACACCCAACAGACTGGAGTGAAGGGGCGGCAAAGGAAAAAGAGAAAAGGAGACTGTAAGAGAGAGAGACAGAGAGGAGAGAGAAGAGAGACGAGAGGAGGAGAGGAGCCAAGAGAGCAGAGAGAAGCCAAGAGAGAAGAACCAAGAGAGCACAGGAGAGAAGGGCCAAGAGAGCAGAACCGAGAGAAGAGCCAAGAGAGCACGTGTTCAGGAACAGGCCCTTTTAAAACTTTGCCTGAGGGCGGGCAGGGAAGCAGGAGCCCCAAATCCCATTAGGATGGGGGTGGAGCCTGGCTCAGGTAGCTGGGCCATGCGGCCACCTGGCTAAAACTGCGCCAGTTTCCTAACAAGGAGAATGCAGTAATATTTAATAATTAAGATGAAAAGCTCTAAATTTAATAGCAAATATCACTAGTTAGTTATACCTTTAATTATACATAAAGGTGCTTAAAAATGTTTGTAGGAAACAATGAAAATACATTTATCTTGCTGCAAAAATTTGAAATTAATGCACACAAGCAGTATTTAGGACATTTTTAGAAAATGCCTTTTATGAAAAATATATTTAGTTGGATTTTAAAAACTTTTTGCACCAAAGTAAACTTATCCTGTCATTCCACTTCCCCATGTACTTTTGGAAATAATATCCTAAAAGAGGAAAACCACTATCTTTTTTTTTTTTTGGCAGGCAGAGTGGACAGTGAGAGAGAGAGAGACAGAGAGAAAGGTCTTCCTTTTTGCCGTTGGTTCACCCTCCAATGGCCGCCGCGCTGATCCGATGGCAGGAGCCAGGTGCTTCTCCTGGTCTCCCATGGGGTGCAGGGCCCAAGCACTTGGGCCATCCTCCACTGCACTCCCTAGCCACAGCAGAGAGCTGGCCTGGAAGTGGGGCAACCGGGACAGGATTGGTGCCCCGACCGGGACTAGAACCCGGTGTGCCGGCGCCGCAAGGTGGAGGGTTAGCCTAGTGAGCTGCGGCGCCGGCTTGAAAACCACTATCTTAAAATAGAAAATTTATTGCTTAAAAATTCAAGTAGTATCAAGCATGCATATAGTGTTAAAAGTATTTTAAGACTGATGGTTTACCAATATCTTAGAAAAAACTATACTTTCAAAAATATTTGAGTTATCATAGATTACAGTTTGTAACTATTTCTACACAATGCTAAACATTCACATATTTGAAAATATATTCATTGGATATAAATAAGTAATACAGATAAGTGTTTCTTTTTCTATTGTAAAATATAGATTTCTTGGCACCGAGAATATTCTAAAATAGAGTCGAATTATTTTAAATGTATGAAATACAGGATTAGAGTTTGAAGAGTTTTAAATTTAATCTGTTAGGCAATGCCAAAATCGCTTTCAGATATCCATCCACCTCCTGTTTGAATACTCAAAAATGGCCAACTCACTACTTTCCAAAACACTACATGCTAGTATTTATAACCCCATACATAAGGGAAGTTTTTCTAATACTCATTCACTTGGGAAATGATAGGCAATACATAGTTTCTAGAGAATCTCTTCCAGAAGTTATGATCACAGAAGTATATAATCAAAATTAATACTGAGATCATAAAAGTCATATCCTCAAAAGTCCTCTCAGATCATTTGCCTACAAATGCTTATAAAACAACTCTCTTTCAGAAATATTTAAGCATTACTAATTAGTCCTCTTTTTAAAGCCAAAGAGATTAATACCTAAAACAAAAAATGTATAAAATACTATCAATAAAGAGTTTAGACTGAAATGTAGGAGTTAATCATAGTTAAAGAGTCCAATTAAGTCCCAATATTAAAATTGAAGAGCTACGTTGAGGTATCTACATCTACAACTTGAAGTGTAATCAATTACCACTTAACAATGGAGATACATTCTGAGAAATGCATCGTTAGGTGATTTTTTTCAACATGCAAACATCATAGAGTCTACTTGAAGACAGCTGTGATGTCAGTAGGTGATATAAACTTAAGGGACTGCCATCATATTGACTGTCTATTAACAGAATCATTACATAGCACATAACTATACACGCTGTTAGTAAAATGAACCAAAAATGAAAGATGGTAATTTCATATATGTCATTTATCTGTTTGTTCTAAAACTATTAAACATTTACAGATACTGTGTTGAGCATGCAATACTTCACAGAGAATTATGTGAAATTCATTTTGGAAGTATAGAGACTTGTCTATGTACAAAGATTTTATTACCAACTTACAAAGGTACAAATTGACTGTATCAAGAGGTAATACATGCACTTGCTGTAGTATCTTAGTGGCAGTCATAGTCTGATGTAGTATGTAGTACCAATCATAGGTTAAGAACTAGGTTCACTTGTTAGTGAATATTGTTAGTGCAATAAATTTCTAAGAAAAGGTATATGGAAAATGAATAAAATGCTCACTAAAGCTGTAGGAATTGAACCTAGGTCTATGCAAGTGAGCTAAAGGCCTCACTATTCTATATGAGGTCCTGATAGAAACTCAATTCCCATTTCAGAAGAACCATAAGGGTCTTCTCTCTCTCGAGTGTGAGCTCTTTATACTTCTAATGGAGAGATATTTAAATTTACTTGAAATAGTGATTTTGGAAAATCCTTTCTCCTTTGTATTAATAATTTGTGCTATGAGCTACTTAAACATTAATTGACTACATAGGAATCATTCATTTGAGGTCCCTGGCATTCATAATTGGATATATTTTTCTCAGTGTGTTAGTAGATGATCTGTCTACCAACATGAAGAGATTAATAAGCTTTTAAATCTATTATGTTTCAAGGTACATATCTCTGATTGAATATTTTTTAATTGAGTAAAGGTACAGTGATAATAGTCACCTGCTTCTTTTAAGGTAGTAACTATTTTTTGATAAGTTAAACAAAAATAAATTTATTTTCATTAGACTAATTGTCAGAGCATACACTTTCTACAATGAGCCACATTAGGAACCCAGAAGGGCTGTTATCCATAATACTGTCCTCTGAACTTTGAAATTTTGAATTGCAATGAGTCTACTGAAATTGTCCCAAGACTAGCAAAACAGTGATATTTATAAGCCAATCATTATTGTCCAATACATTGGTTTAGACCAGGAGCCAGCAAAGTACTTCTATAAGCTAAATTTAGTTTTTCCTTTATTTCTGCAAATCAGATTTTTGTTTGTTTGTTTTTAAAGATTTATTTATTTGAAAGTCCCAGTTAGAGAGAAGCAGAAGCAGGGAGAGAGAGAGATGTCTTCTATCTGCTGGTTCACTCCCTAAATGGCCACAATGGCTGGAGTTGGCTGATCCGAAGCCAGGAGCCAGGAGCTTCTTCTGGATTTCCCATGTGGGTGCAGGGGCCCAAGGACTTGACCCATCTTCTTCTGCTTTCCCAGGCCATAGAAAAAAGCTGGATTGAAAGTGGAGCTGCTGGGTCTCCAACCAGTGCCCATATGGGATGCTGGCACTTCAGGCAGCAGCTTTACCCACTATGCCACACCACCGGCCCCGCAAATCAGGTTTTAATAGAGAAGAGCCACACTCATTCCTGTAATTAACTACTTTTTTTTTTTTTTGACAGGCAGAGTGGGGAGTGAGAGAGAGAGACAGAGAGAAAGGTCTTCCTTTTTGCCATTGGTTCACCCTCCAATGGCCGCTGCGGCCGGTGCACCTCGCTGATCCGAAGGCAGGAGCCAGGTGCTTCTCCTGGTCTCCCATGCAGGTGCAGGGCCCAAGCACTTGGACCATCCTCCACTGCACTCCTGGGCCATAGCAGAGAGGTGGCCTGGAAGAGGGGCAACCGGGATAGAATCCGGCGCCCTAACTGGGACTAGAACCCGGTGTGCCGACGCCGCAAAGCGGAGGATTAGCCTGTTAAGCCATGGCGCCGGCCTCTCATTCCTGTAATTAATATACATGACTTCTTACATGCTACTGTGGCAGAGGCAAGTAGTTGTAACAGAAAGCGTGCGGCCCATCAACCATAAAGTAGTTATCAGTTAGCTAGCTCTTTACAGAAAAGTCCTCCTCATGTTGGGTGCTACTGTTTTTTTTTTTTAGAAAATTTTGCTTATTCATTTTTTTAATTTGAATGTGACTACAGCATATTAGTAGGGAAGAGCAATCCAATAAGGCTGAGAGCAACAGATCAGCCTGGAGAGTGAAATTTATATTTACTACAAAAATTAAGAAGTCTTTGACAGACACGAATGAATCCTAATGTGATACAAGTTGTATACTACAGAGATTATTCTGGTTGCTATGTAAAGACTGGATAGGAAGAATAGATGTAGAAAATCAATAAATTATATTTGTATTATTGAAGGTAAGAATTAATAGTACTTGGTGTAAACTATAGTGTGGTAGTGATGAGATAAGAAAGTGACTACATACTGGTTTAATGATTAAACATTCTAAGATAGCTAGATACAATGTGTGGTCAACTCAGTGGTCGGTCCACCTCATGTGATGCCAAGATGATAAATTTGGTCTGAGATGATGAAATGAGTTTTTTAACTCTATGGTTAACATGTGTTGGAACAAGACTCTTATATATCTATAGTCATTAGACACTGAATGTGACAATGTGGTTGAATTAATGTAGTTTTACTCTTTTGAAAGGCAGTTCTTCACAATATATCTGATATAAATCCATGCACTCATTCATTCACTTAGCATAATGGTTGTCAACTTTTTCTTAAAGAAATTTTAGTAAATATTTTAGACTTTGTGGCCTATTCAGTCTCTATCACAACTACTCATCTCTGTAACTGTAGCTCCAAAACAGTTACTGACAAAACGCATCTCAATGAATGTGGCTGTGTTTCAACAAATATTTAAAAATTAGCAGGAAGGCTGACTTTAGTTTCAGTCTATAGTTTTCTGATCTCCTAATACATAGATAATGTGTTTACCATGGACTAGATTTGTTTTAATTAAGCATTATTACCTCATACCTCACCTTTTGCTCATGTACATTTAGAATTTAAGTGCAGAATGATTTTAAGAAACCGAAATATACCACAGATGAAAAAATACAATATTTTTCCGTTTGTATCTGACTTATTCTTCTTAGCATAATGATCTCCAGTTGCATCGATTTTGCTGAAAATGTCAGTATTTCATTCTTTTATTTATTATTTTATTTATGGCTGAATAATATATATATATATATATATATATATATATATATACTACTGTAGCTTTAATGATCAGTGATTATTTCAAAATTTGCTGTATGTGGGTTAAATGAACCTATTTTCATTTGATTATTTATAATTCTTGACTATTTTTCTGCTGCACTACTTTTAACTTGATGAATTATTTATTTCATGGAGGATTAAGCCTTTGATTATGGTGTAAATTAAAAATATCTCAAAAATTAAAAAGAGCAAAGAAATAAGGAAGATATCATTGTATTGATAGGATTGTTTCTATAAACTATTGAATTTTCTGTTTGCATTAATACTACATTAGCATGAAAACTGAGAAAAATACAATGTAACATAGATGTTTAAGTTTATCATGATCATATTTATAAATATTTATAAATAAAACAATTTATAAGGGACCGGCACTGTGGCACAGCAGGTTAATTCTCACCTGCACGACCAGCATCCCATATGGGCACCAGTTCTAGTCCCAGTTGCTCCTCTTCCAGTCCAGCTCTCTGCTGTGGCCTGGGGAAGCAGTGGAGGATGGCCCAAGTGCTTGGGCTCCTGCACCTGCATGGGAGACGGGGAGAAAGCACCTGGCTCCTGGATTTGGATTGGTGCAGCTCCAGCCGTTGCAGCCATTTGGGGAGTGAACCAATGGAAGGAAGACCTTTTTCTCTGTCTCTCCCTTGCACTGTCTGTAACTCTACCTCTCAAATAAATTAAAAAAAATCTTTAAAAAATTTATAAATAAAATGTTTGTTTATCTCAACCTTCTGAAGGGTTTATTCACATTTCAAGATCAGATTCATTTTTTTTTGTGTGAATTCTCTAGTTTTTCTTATCTGCCCTCTGATAAAATGACTTTGGCTATTCTGATATACAGCACACATCAAATTTTATTTTTAGTGTTTACTTATGGAGTTACCTTATTCATCATGTTTCAAGCTTCTTGCTGGTGAACACTTTTTCTTATTCACTGATCATTTATAAAATAATGCTTCTTAGATACTATGTATAGATACTATTTAAGTACCGAGATATGGTGGTAAACAACATAGGCATGATAGTTTTTCTCACGGGAAAACAAACGTTCAAGGGAACAAATATGTTTGCACTACAAATTAAAAGAGTTATAAAACACAAAATAGTTAATACAATTTTTTAAAAGTAGACTTGAAGGTCTCCTTTGTCTATAACAGTCAGAATAGACTGCTTCAAATATAGCTGAGGATATTTGAGGATTTAATTTATGACAAAAAGATGACCAAGTGAAGATCTAGGGTAAAGCATTCTACTCCCTCTCCTCCACCAAATATTAAAGGTAGAAGGTGTGAAGGCTCTGAGAAAAAACTGATTTTGAGAAGTTAGAGAAACAGAAAAAATGTCAGTGTGACCATAGTGTACACGATGAGCTAAAGCAGAGAAGATTTATAGGAGAGACTCACAAGCGAGCTTGTGGCAAACTTTACTCCCCACACGTAACTACAGTAAACCGTCTCACATGCTCTTCCCAAACCCTGCCACTTTACCCATAGAGGAACAGCATCTGTGTACTCTACACTTGACCCTGGATGAATCTTTATGACTGCCTTGAGGAACAGAATAAACTGGAAGAAAGACTGTACTGTACAATTTAAAAAGCATTTAAAGTAACATATTTCCTGATAATTTCTCACTCAGGATGTTATCCTGTATATGAGAGCCAGCCTAAGGTAAGGAAGCTTGAGCAGTCCCACACACGGAATTGAAGCTCCTGGCTCTCATATGCAATGGGCAGGTGCCAAACTGCCATCTTGGCAAGGTTTTTGCACGGCAATAGGCAACTGGAACATATGCTAAGAAGTTGATCTCCCTTAATCTGTTCTTGGACAGATAAAATCTTTTTTTTTAATTTATTTTATTTATTTGAAAGACAAAGTTACAGAGAGAGGTAGAGACAGAGAGGTCTTCCATCCACTGGTTCACTCCCCAGATCTCCGAAATGGCCAGAGCTGTGCCGATCCAAAGCCAGGAGCCAGGAGCTTCTTCCTGGTCTCCCACATGGGTGCAGGGGCCCAAGGACCTGGGCCATCTTCTACTGCTTTCCCAGGCCATAGCAGAGAGCTGGATCGGAAGAG
The DNA here is from genome assembly GCF_033115175.1 of Lepus europaeus. NCBI lineage: Eukaryota > Metazoa > Chordata > Mammalia > Lagomorpha > Leporidae > Lepus > Lepus europaeus. The sequence goes on along the minus strand of NC_084830.1, from coordinate 118,269,441 downwards.
CAGCAGTCGGGACTCAAACCGGTGCCCATATGGGATGCTGGTGTTTCAGACCAGGGCTTTAACCCACAACACCACAGCACCAGCCCCCCAGATAAAATCCTTTTAAAGTCAATATTGATACTGATGGAATCACAGAAGAAAGTACAAAGAAGCCATAATTGCAGAACCACCTTTCTCTGGGTGAATGAAGCCATATTACCCCAATGACACTAATCTCAGTCATGATTTTTAGTTGTACTTACTGTATCCAAACATATTTCTTATCTATTAGACTTTATCATATGTTTTATAGTGCATTTAGTTTCATAAAAAAATTGAGAAGGTACATGTTTCCCATTTATTTTTTGTCCCTCACATGTATAGCTTTATGCATTATAACATAATTTGCTTTATTTTGAATATTGAAACATCAATTCACATTTTATAAATTGGTTCCTATAGAAATAAGTTGATCTAACTTATTGAATATTTCATATATTTTAAGAATATTTTCATTGACGCATGGGCTAATAAGTGTTCAGCAAGATGAATTTTCACTAAGAAAACACATCTGTGAAGTTAGTATGTATTAAAACACAGAATATTAACAACTACTCTGAGCTTCCCTGGAACATGCCACTCTGCATCACAAAACCTATCCCTTAGATAATCACCCATCTGACTTCTTTTTTATTTAAAGATTTTTATTTATTTATTTGAAAGTCAGAGTTACACAGAGAGAAGAGAGGCAGAGAGAGAGAGAGAGAGAGAGAGAGAGAGAGAGAGAGGTCTTCCATCTGCTGGTTCACTCCCCAATTGGCCGCAACAGCCAGAGCTGTGCTAATCTGAAGCCAGGAGCCAGGAGCCTCTTCTGGATCTCCCACGTGAGCCAGGGGCCCAAGGAATTGGGCCGCACTCCACTGCTCTCCTAGGTCATAGCAGAGAGCTGGATCAGAAGAGGACCAGCCAGGACTAGAACTGGCACCCATATGGGATGCCGGTGCTTCAGGCCACGTTGTTAACCCACTACGTTACAACGCCTGCCCCATCATCTGACTTCTAACATCACATGTTTAAATATACAAATTAATCATGCAGAAATTATGCTATTGAGATTTTTATTGTAATATAATACATAGATATATTTCACTCATTCCCATTATTATATTTTATTTTCCTGTTTGTGTTTATCATGTTTATCTACCATACCTCATTTGATAAATATTAGAGTTGTTTATAACACTATCAGAAAATACTGAGGTGGGTGTTTTGCTAGACATTCCACATCAGAGTATTTGATTTCACATCACCTCTGCTCTTGACTCCAGCTTCCTGTTAATGCAGACCCTAGCAGGAAATCGTGATGGCTCAAGCTTTTAGCTTTCTGTTGCCTATGTGGAATATCTGTGCCGAATTACTGATTTCCAGCACTGGCACCAGGTCTGGGTCCCTCGTGGGCATCTGGGAAGTGAATCAGTAGTTGAGAGCTCTTTCTGTCTCTATGTATCTCAAATAAAAAAGTCTTAAAAATATGCTGTTACTGGAAACACAACTAGGAATGGATCTGTGGGGTCATAGGTATTATATGTGCTTCATTTAAGTTGATATGCCTTGATCTACTGTACCAGTTTTACTTATTTATATATCTACCCTCAGTATGGGAGTTCTGTACATTCTCATCAGTGCTTGAGGTTGCAAGGATTTTAACAATTTAAGTATTCTGGAGGATATAGGATGTATCATCATGGTTTTATTTTCCTAATGACACACTATTGAGCACATTATCATACATTTATTACCCATTTGAATATCTAGCAGGTTAACCTTTTGGAATTTGGATATCGATTTTTGTGAAATGTCTAAGTCTGTTCAGATTTTATACTGCATTATTTGCCTTCATATTAGTGATTACAGGACACACACACACACACAAGAAGTCTTCAAAAAAAGTCATGAAAATTGTGCATTATTTAATTCAATTTTCCTTAAACTTTAATGAAGCAGGCTTGTATATATATTATAGATAAATATCCTTCTTTGCATAAAATTAGAGCAATTTTTTTTTCACTAGGTGTCATGAGTATTTACTTTTAGATGATGTCTCTTATTAAAAAAAATTCTTTGACATAATATAGTCCAATAACATTTTCTCCTTTATGGTTGGTGTCTTTTGGTATACTATTAAGAAATATTTATTTATCCCTAGACAATGAACAAATTCTATCATTACTGCCTCTATGAATCTTCTCTAATCTGATTCACAATCTAGCTAAAACTGATTTTATATATTAATATTCATATATATATATATAACAAGTATGTCAAATTTATACTATACCATTATCTAAATGAAATTTCATTTTTTATTTGAAAGGCAGAGAGACTAAAAGATGTACAGAAAGTCAGAGACAAATAGAAAAAGAAATCTATTCACTGGTTCATTCTTTTTTTTTTTTTTTATTTCACAGGTAGAGTTACAAACAATGAGAGAGACAGAGAGAAAGGTCTTCCTTCCATTGGTTCACTCCCTAAATGGCCGCTATGGCCGGGGCTGCGCTGATCTGAAGCCAGGAGCTAGGTGCTTCTTCCTGGTCTCCATGCAGGTGCAGGGGCCCAAGCACCTGGGCCATCCTCCACTGCCTTCCTGGGCCACAGCAGAGAGCTGGACTGGAAGAGGAGCAGCCAGGATTAGAACCGGCACCCATATGGGATGCCGGCACCTCAGGCCGAGGATTAACCAAGTCAGCCATGGCGCCAGCCCCACTGCTTCATTCTTTAAATGCCTGAAATGACCAGATTTGGACCAGGCTGGAAGCAGCAGCCAGCAACTCAATATGGCCCTCCTAAGTAGGTGGCAGCGACCCACTAATTTGAGCCATCACCTGCTGCCTTCCAGGGCCTGTATTAGCAGGAAGCTGGAATTGGGACCCAGGACTCAGACCCAATTGTTCTCATATGTGATGTGGGAATCTTAACTTCTAGGCCCAATGTCTGCCCCATGAAGCTATATATTATGTTGCCTTTCATGACTGAATTCTCCCCTCTAACTAGTGCTTTGAGATTCTTTTCTATTGTTTATGTAACTGTAGTTCATTCATTTTAATGGCTATGTAATATTCCAGTGTGTGTGTAAGTGTGTGTATCTATTATCATTTAACTATAATTCACCTTTGAAACATATTTAAATCATTTAAAATTATTTAATTATAAACAATACTTTTATGATTACTCTTTTTTTCAGAAAACTTACATATACACTTCATTGGGAGATACTAGGAGTCAAATTGATATGTTAGATATTATACGCATATTTAGATTTAGAGTTATTTTGAAAAAATTCTCTAACAGTTGAATTAAATTTTATAATTTAAACAGCAGTGTACAGACATTTGAGTTTTGATAATCTATCAACTGGTTCTGTATTCACCTTACCATTACAATATATGTTCTTCTAGTGATGTGTCCTGGTATTTGTGGTTATTTTTATTTTCATTTCTCTGATTTGATTCTTTGATTTATATTTCTCTTCAACTAGTGGAATTGAGCACATTTTGTAAGTTTTATTTTTTTTTTTGAATGACAAAGATTCATCTGCTGGTTTATTCCCCAGATGACCACAACAGCCAGGGTTGGACAAGGCTGAAGCTAGGAATTATAAACTCCAATCAAATCTTCCACATGGGTGGCAGGGACCCAGGTATTTTAGTCATCATCTGCTATTTCCTAGTGTGTACATTCATAGGAAGCTACATAAGAATCTGAATATACCCTGAAATGGAATGCAGGCATATCAACAGGTATGCTAACCACTATGCCAAATGCCTACCCTACTGAAAAACCTTTTGTTTATTTGCTGGATCATTTGGATGTCCTCTTTTGTGAAATGCCTATTCAAGACAATCAATCACTTCTTTCTATGAGGTTATCTTCCTTGGTCTTATTGATTTGTAAAACATTTTCTAGTGTATTAGAGATATAAATCCTTTGATATATGTGTTATAAGTGTTTTGAAATTATATATCCTAGAAAGTTCCCGGAAGAGCATTTGTGTCATTGTATGCTTAGCATTTGATCAAACTTTCTGATGAACTCAAAATTTAGGTCTATAATTGTCTTTTTATTAATATTTATATTGCTAAGAATTGACTACATATCCAAAACTGTTGTCTCAGTAGAAAAGACAATTGAGAAATGACAGTTACATTATTTCTCAGCAGTTTTGGAATTGTCTATATGATGCAAATGTATCTCATTCTCATTGTTAAGGAATCTGCTGAAACAGTGAACTGTATCCAAGTGTGAGTTTGACAGAAATTAAAATATGTTCTTCTTCTAAATGGCATGCACAGAGAGATTCCCATACACCAGAAGCCTGGTCAGTCATACAAACTCTTGATCATTTCACAATGCTTCACTGAGTGATTTTGACTGCCATTTGTTCCAGACCAAAGATTTCAAGGCCAGAAGCAAATGTCTTTTAAATTTTATCTGATTAATGTCCCTCAACAGCATATTTATCACTTCCAAAGACTCCATGTTATTCTCCACAGCAAAACTACCTTGACCAGATCTGAGGGAAAAAAACGTGGCATGTTGAATAAGTACTATTAGATTTTAATGTGGCTGAAATTCAGGAATCCTCACTGCTGGACATTAAACATTAAGTATCTGAAGCACAGACACTAGCTAAAATTTTACCTCATTTTATTAAGTCTGGGTTCACTAAGTAAGTTGATAAGACCAATTATCGATTTGGTCAATGAAAAATAACCAATGTATTAGGTGACGTAGATGCCAGGTAGCAGAATGAACCCTATTTGAACAAGTTTCCATATAGCTCCTAAGTGAAACCAAATGAAATTTCTAATTTGGCAATGATCTCAGGAAGTTAACATATTTTTTTTCTTTTGTATTTCAAGGTCTCAATTTTATTCTCTGCAGAAATGAGTTTTATAAGATCTTAAGCTCAATAACTCTTCCTAACTTAAAAAATCAAGCTTCCCCTTTCAGAAGTGATCTCTGACCTTGAATTGTAAATAGGAAATATTCATTCACCTTTCAATACCATAAGGGCTCATCACTGCAAAATACATTATTGTCTCATGAGGTTAAGTAAATACAATTTATTTGTCATCAGAAATGTGGGAAGTAAGAATCAACACCCTGGAACTCTTAGGGCACTCTTCATTTTTAAGTTCATCTATTATATATCATTTGAAAAGAAAATAGCAAGGAATTTTCTGTTAAAATTGCCAGAAGCTGAGACTCTGAACAGAACAGAGAAAAATCCTCTAGACTAGCACCATCTTTCAGAAACAAAATATTGGGGCTAGTGCTGTGGTGCAGGAGGTTAAGGTGCCGCCTATGACAGCATATCATACTGGAACACCAGTTAGAGTTCCAGCCACTCTGTTTCCAATGTAGTGAATGTGCCTGGGAAGCAGTGGAAGATAGTACAAGTACTTGTGCCCCTACACCCAAGTGGGAGACCTCAATGTTAGTTCCTGGCTCCTGGATGGAGCCTGGCCCAGACGTGGTTGTTGTGTCCATTTGGGGATTGAACCAGGGAATGGAAGATATATCTTTCCCTCATTCTCTGTACTCTGCCTTTCAAATAAATAAATAAACCTTAAAAAAAAGACAAGGAAATAAAATGTCAACTGAAAATGTGAGACAAATAAATCATTTTATATTTTTAGTAGCCACATGAAATAAAATTAAAAGGAAATATGTGATAATAAATGTAATAATATATTTATCTAGCTCAATATGTCAAAATATTATTTCTTTTTTTAAAATTTTATTTAATGAACATAAATTTCCAAAGTACAGCTTATGGATTACAATAGCTTCCCCCCCCATAACTTCCCTCCCACCCACAACACTCCCCTCTCCTCTTCCATTCACATCAAGATTAATTTTAAATTATCTTTATATACAGGAGATCAATTTAGCATATCAAAATATTATTTCAACATGTAAGAAATCAATATAAAATATAAATAGGATGTTTACATGTTTGATGCTAAGTCTTTGATATCTAGTGTGTGTTCTACATGCCCAGCATATATCAGTTTGGATTAGTCACATTTCATGTATTCAGACTCAAATATGTGTGGTGGCTACCAAACTTGGCAGTGCAGCTCTGGCACATTTGCATTTGCTTTCAATAGTGGAAATACCTCGAATAAAACCTAAACTTCTAAGAGGGTATTTCAAAAGGTTGTGAAAAATATAATTATAAGATGTTTATTGTGGTACAAAACATTTTTTAAAACCATGCATTTAAAGTAATTTGCATTTTCTATATAGCAAGACCCTTTGTATATCTCTCTTTTTTTTTAACCTCATGGTGGTTTTTTTTTTTTTTAAGATTTTATTTATTTATTTGAGAGGTACAGCCTCAGACAGTGAGAGGGAGAGACAGAGAGAAAGGTCCTCCCTCGGTTGGTTCACCCTCCCAAATAGCCGCAACGGCCAGAGTGAAACCAATCTGAAGCCAGGAGCCAGGAGCCAGGAGCCCTTTCCAGGTCTCCCACATGGGTGCAGGGGCCCAAGCACCTAGGCCGTCCTCCACTGCACTCCCAGGCCACAGCAGAGAGCTGGATCGGAAGAGGAGCAGCCAGGACTTCAACCGGAGCCCATATGGGATGCCAGTGACACAGGTGGAGGATTAACCCACTATGTCATGGTGCCATCCCCTATATATCTATTTTAAATTTGCTCTCTTTTTGTTTTCTTTGTTGTCTTTTTTGATCATTGAGCCATTCACCATACTGATCTTTACTTTGTTTTAAATCATTAGAAAAATTCTTGTATATAGTTTGTAAACATTTCTCCATAGGATAAATAGAATACTCCTATTAAGGCTATTAAAGCAAAATATTTAGGTTTTTGAAACTTTTAGGATATTTGTTTGCTTGTTTATTTATTTATTTATTTACTTTTTTTAAGGCAGTGGCACATGAGAGAGGGATCTTTCATTCGCTGGTTCATTCCTAAGATGCTCAAGATAGCCAGGGCTTAGCCATGTTGAAGACTGGAGCTGGAAACTCAGTCTGGGACTACTTTGTGGGTGGCAGGGACACAAGCACTTGTTGGACCATGACTTGCTACTTCCCAGGGTAAGCATTAACAGAAATCTGGATAGGAGAACAGAGCTGATAATTGAATCCAGGCAGTCCTATATGGGATGTGTGTGTTCCAAGTGGCAGCTTTAACCACTGCACCAAATGTCTGCCCCAAGAGCTCATTTATTTTACTCCTTTTAAATTCGTTATTTTTTTAAAAAATTAGACATAGAATTATACATATATGTGTATATATATATATATTATGGATAACTATGTCATGTTTCAATACCTGTAAACACTTTAAATTTAAATGAAGGTAAATATGCGTCCTAAAACAATGAATATGGATTTATGATGAAAGCATCTAAAATCGTACTTTCTAGGTTTTTAAACAGAGAAATACATGGTATATTAATCTCATCAATGTCAATCTATGGTGCAATGGCACCCCAGAATTTCACTAGTTAATCTTTCCCGATTCCTCCTCCCATTCTCTCCACTTTCCCAGCCTCTGGTTATCATCGTATACTTTTAAATTCTGTGAGGTCACCTTTTTTTAGACTCTCACATGAGTAATAGAGATCACGTGATACTTGTTTAAAATTAGTTCACTTCACTAACATGGTGACCTCCAGTTCTATTCATAGTATTATGAAAGGCAATATTTCATCCTTTTTTATGATTGTGTAGTATTCCATGGTGTATTTATACCACATGTTCACTATCCATTCATCTGTGGATAGACACATTATTTACTTTTCTTGGTTCCTGTGAATAGTGCCACAATAAGCATGGGACTGCAGAAGTTTCTCAGAAAGATGGATTTCATTTCCTTTTGTATAACCAGAATTGAGATTCCTGGGTCATATGATAGTTCTATTTTTAACTTTTAAGGAATCTCTGTATATTACTTTCCACTTATAAGTTCTCTAATTTACATTTACACCAACATTGTGCAAGAATTCCTTTTATCCAAATCCTTGCTAACACTTCTCTTTCTGTCATTTTGGTAACAGTCATCTAATGAAAGTGAACTGATAATTTATTGTTGTTATGACTTGCATTTCCCTGATGATATAGAGCAATTTTCATTTATCAGTTGGCCATCTGTACATCTTTCTTTGATGTCTTTTTAGATCTGATACCATAAAAGACCCCAATAATCAAAAAAATCACAAGCAAAAAGAAGAATGTAGAAGATATCACACTACCTGACTTAAAAATATATTACAAAGTTACTATAATTGAAACAGCATGGTATTGTCATAAAAATAGACAATGAATCATATCAGTGGAACAGAAGAGAGATCCTAGAAATGAACTCAGTCAACTAATCTTTGACACAGATGCTAGGAACATGAATTGGAAAAGGGACAATCTTTTCCATAAGTGGTGGGAAAATTGGATATCCACATGCAGAAGAATGAAACTAGATGCCTTTCTTTCATCATGCATAGTAACCTATTCAAGATAGATTAAAAATATAAATTTGAGACCTGAAACTTTACAACTGCTAATGGAAAACATGGTAGGAACACTTCAAGAGACTGAAACAAATAAGGATTTTATAGATCAGACTCCCAAGAGCAAAGTAAACAAAGCAAAAATAGATTGGACTTCATCAAATTAAAGAGTTTCTAAATAGCAAAGAAACAATCAACAGAGTGAAGAGACAACCTACAGAATGGGAGGAAATTTGTAAGCTCCACATCTGACAAGGGGTTAATATCCATAAAATTTAGAGAATTTACATGACTCAATATCAGAAAACAGTCCAGTTGAAAATGGCTGTAATCTAAACAGACACTTTTCAAGAATTATTGCTTTATTTTCTTTCAAGTTAATAAAGACATCAGTGGAATTTTAACATTTTAAATAAAACATTTATTTGATAGGCAGAGAGGGAAAGAGAGAAAGAGACAAAAAGTGGGAGAGAGGAGGAGAGTTAGAGTGAGTGTGTGAGTTTGTGTGTGTGTGTGTGTGTGTGTGTGAAAGAGAGAGAGAGAGAGAGAGAGAGAGAGAGTGAACGAGCGAGAGAGAATCCCCTAAGCACTTTTTCACTCCACAACTGCTTACTACAGCCAGGGATGGCCAAGACTGACTGAACTAGGAAATCAACTGACAGAGCTAGGAAATCAACCTGGGACTTCAGAGTTGTTGACAGGAATCCAACCACTTAAGCCTTAACCTGCTACCAGTCAGGTGTTTTAGCAAGAAGCTGAAACAGGAATAAGAGTAAGGACTCAAATTCTAGGGTCTTAACCACTATACCAAATCCTAATCTAAGAATTTTAACACTTTGATAGCAAGATGTGAATTCTTTAAGAGACAATGAATAACTTTATACTAATCGACACAGTCTTGCTTAAAACTTTCTTTTAATAGTAACTTTTGCTTTCACTCTGCCTGGGATAGAAGCTGTATCCACCACTAGCAAAGTATGTGAACTTAAGGCAAATTATTTTGACCCTCTAAATTTTAGGTTGCTCACCTCTAAAATGGGCAAATATCTTTTTTGAATGGAATTCTTCTAAGGATTTTCATAAGGTTAAACTTCTCTGGTTAGTGCTAAGCCTGGAACATTATAAGAATTTCTTCAACATCAGCAGATATTCTTATTTCATAGGAATGTTTATTAAATGGATAATGAAATAGTTTTCTTTATCTGACTTTTTCACTTACTATAAGAGGTACAACGAGTATAATAGGTTACTCTAATATGCAGATTTGCTAAAGGGAAACTATTTATTCAAAAGATCCTTCTATTCAAATAGCAATGCCTCATTGATCCTCTTAAACGTAATAATTTCACTCTCATTAAAAGATCGTATTATCCCAACTCATTCTAGATTTTTCACGGCTTTGTACAAGAAATCTAACTACCTGACTTGATTTTAAGGTAAGTTCTGACCCATCAACAGAAGATTGTAAGACTAATTGCAATTTTATTCCTTAATTCTTTTTTTTTTTTTTTTTTGACAGGTAGAGTGGACACTGAGAGAGAGAGACAGAGAGAAAGGTCTTCCTTTTCCGTTGGTTCACCCTCCAATGGCCGCTGCGGCTGGTGCACCGTGATGATCCGAAGGCAGGAGCCAGGTGCTTCTCCTGGTCTCCCATGCGGGTACAGGGCCCAAGGACTTGGGCCATAGCAGGGAGCTAGCCTGGAAGAGGAGCAACTGGGACAGAATATGGCGCTCCGACCGGGACTAGAACCCGGTGTGCCGGCGCTGCAAGGCAGAGGATTAGCCTATTGAGCCTATTATAATGCAGTATAATCTATTGCATTTGTGTTTTATAAAGAGCATTTCTATTATTATTTTTAATTCCACTTTTATCACCCTTTTGCCCACTTGTGAATCTATTCTCCACAGAGCACTAGGAGTTGCCTTCTCTAAATAAATAAATAAACCACAGCATACCACTTAACTATCAAGGAACCCTATTATATTCAGCATGCATCCCAGCCCCATTTTACTGTAATTCAGAGCCTGTTGTACCTAATTTATCTTATATCACTCACCACAGCTCCTTCACTGCATCCATCCATATTGACTCCTTCCTTAAAATCTGCATACTTAATCTTTAATTGAGCATGGAATGATACTCAGGTGCATGGAATGTTCTGCATCCTCCGAACACTGTGTACTTATTTCAAATGTCACCTCTTCAGACATTTTTCTCTGTCCAAGGTACCTTTAAAGAAACAATCCAACAAAATGAATGAACCTCTCGCTCATCTCATTTTAGATCTCACTACTCTTTTCACTTTTTTTATTACCACTCTCACATTCTGAATTATTTGTTGACTTACTTAAGGCTTTCAATCCTCTCACTCACCAGAAAGTAAAAGTTTTATTCTCTCAAAAATTTAATCTTTCCTATTCACCACCAAATCTTTACAATTATGATGGTGCCAGGCACATAATGTTTTCTTGATAGTTTGGTTGCATAATTAATAAACCCCACAATTGTGTCTCAGTAGATTTAAATAAAATAAGAAGAAGAGTCTCACAGAAAAAGAATCATCCATCTGCGGGGCCAGCGCTGTGGCGTAGCAGGTAAAGCCACCAACTGCGGTGCCAGCATCCCATATGGGTGCCGGTTTGAGACCCAGCTTATTCACATCCGATCCATCTCTCTGCTGTGGCTTGGGAAAGGAGTGGAAGATAGCCCAAGTTCTTGGGCTCCTGCACCCGCATGGGAGACCCAGAGGAAGCTCCTGGCTCCTGGCTCCTGGGGGTGGACTGGCCCAGCTCTGGCCATTGCAGCCATTTGGGGAATGAACTATCGGAGGGAAGACCTCTCTCCCTCTCTCTCTTTCTCTCTCTCTGCCTCTGCCTCTCTGTAACCCTGACTTTCAAGCAAAATAAATAAACCTTTAAAAAAAAAGAATCACCCATAAGAGAAACATCATGGCCGGCACCGTGGCTCAACAGGCTAATCCTCCGCCTTGCGGCACCAGCACACTGGGTTCTAGTCCCGGTTGGAGCGCCGGATTCTTGGTTGCCCCTCTTCCAGGCCAGCTCTCTGCTATGGCCCGGGAGTGCAGTGGAGAATGGCCCAAGTGCTTGGGCCCTGCACCCCATGAGAGACCAGGAGAAGCACCTGGTTCCCAGCTTCAGATCATTGCAGTGCGCTGGCCGCAGCGCGCTGGCCATGGTGGCCATTGGAGGGTGAACCAACGGCAAAGGAAGACCTTTCTCTCTGTCTCTCTCTCTCACTGGTCCACTCTGCCTGTCAAAAATAAAAAATAAAAAATAAATAAAAAAGAGAAACATCACATATCTATCTGGTCTCATTTTCAGGCATCATAATGGGTCACAAATATACAGAGGAGACAATTTTGAAGGCAAAGGAAAGCTAACAAGCTCAGAGATAGCAGCCAAATCTAATATTCCTCCATATGGCCAGGATATGAAACTTAGGGCACAAGTAGCCCAGGACACCTCTTCTCTTTTTTAAAATGCTCTCTATTCTTCCCTATTTCAGAAGTATCAGATGCTCAGCAGCTACTTTCTGTAAATGAGAATTAAGCTACAAATGGCAGGAGTAGATAATGTAACATAGTGATGGCAGAATGATCAGATAAAGACCTAGACTTGACATAAGGGACCTAGTGCAAATTCCATGAGCTTCAGGATTTTTTTTTTTCTTTTTAAAGATTTATTTATTTGGAAGGTAGAGTTACAGAGAAAGAGCAAAAGCAACAGTGAGAGAGAAAAAGAGAATCTTCCATTTGCTAGTTCACTCCCTAAATGGCTGCAATATACAGGGCTCGAGGCCAAAGCCAGGAGCCAAGAGCTTCTTCTGGGTCTTCTATATGGGTGCAGTGGCCAAGGACTTGGGCCATCTTCTTCTGCTCCCCCAGGCACATTAGCAGGGAGCTGGATTGGAAGCAGAGCAGCTAGGACTCCAATGGGCACTCATATTGAATGCCAGAGCTGCATGCTGCACCTTTACCTGTTACACCACAGCGCCAGCCCGGAGCTTTAGGTTTCTTGACTAGAACATGAAGGTAATAATGGTACCTGCCTCACAGAGTTACTTCTGTGAAATTATACACTCTATGGAAAGCACCCAGTATTGACTATCAATGTATCAGGCAAATATTTTACTTTATACTTTTGGTCTCCTTTTACTCTGAGTCCAATAGCAATGACCTGAAAAAATCGTGTCTCAATAGACTTATGTAAAAGAAGAGTCTCAGGAAAACAGAATCATCTATAATTTTCCTAAACCTAGAATATCCCTAGTCAACATTTACGGTAACTTTATACTTTATGTCCCCTTAGTGCATAATCTCCTTTTAGGTCTTTGTGTTGAATTCTGTGACTTATATCAAAATAAAATTTGAACACTACTTAGTTTCCTTTCAAATTATAATCCATTAGCCCTATGTTATTTTGGTAATTTTCAAATGCTACTTCTTTATGGGAAACTAGCAAATTAAAGGCACATCATTAAATCTACATGTAAACATATTTATGACTATATATTTTTGCTATACAAAAGAAAAATGTAGAGAGAAAAGAAACTTGGTAAAAAAAATTAAAGTAATAATCTCCCTTAAAAAGTATAGGAAATTATAAATTTTAATATAACTGTAGTAGAGTTACAAGCCTAAAATATTTCCCAAACATGAAGTCAAACTGCTCACTCTTTAGAATCTGTCTCCCCAAAGCAAAACTACTTAGTTATTGAAGACCCTTTAGATGTAGCTTGGGAAGTGAAAGATGCAACATTAGTTTATCATCTTGTGGCAGGCAAGATAGTAAAAATCTCTCTGGGAACTAGAGAGTTTCTCTTTGTCCTTTTTCTTTTCTCCTAAATTGTATCTCTTAAGACATTCACTGGATGTTAGCCACAGTGGCAAGGGACAGATTAGCTAAAGGTTTATGTATAAATCTTCCTCGCTTTGTGTATGTAAATTTAGGAAGAGAACTAATCATTCAAGCAAGCATTTCAATCACATGAAAGAAAGAGCAGGTTAGAAGGATAAAAAAATGATGAATGAGAACACTATCAGGCAAGAAAGCAAAGGTTCCATTTTAATATAAAATTGCAGGAAAAACACAAATTTCCTGGAATTTTACTAAAATCAGATTTTTAAAATTATTTCCCTTCTTTCACATAGTCCAGAACAACTGAACATATTAACCTTTTTAAGCCAGTTCCAAGCATGCCGCAGACTTAAACACAGATTTGTATTTAACAACACTGTCACTGAATAGGCACTTGGTTTGTATTCTATTGAAGCTTGCAGGGTCCCTGTTATGGGAAAATTAGTTGTTTCAGGTCTTTCCATAATTTTAAACACAAAATACCTTTGGAATTTGGTAATGATTAGTATAATTTTTTTATTTAGTAAATATAAACTTCCAAAGTACAGTTTATGGATTACAATGGCTTTCCCCCTCCCCATAATTTCCCTCCCACTCACATCCCTCCCAACTCCCTCTCCCTCTCCCATTCCATTCACATCAAGATTCATTTTCAATTTTCTTTATATACAGAAGATCAATTATTTAGTATATATTAAGTAAAGATTTCATCAGTTTGCACGCACACAGAAACACAAAGTGTAAAGTACTGTTTCAGTACTAGTTATAGCATTACTTCCCATTGGACAACACATTAAGGACAGATCCCACATGAGAAGTAAGTACACAGTGACTCCTGTTGTTGACTTAATAATTTGACACTCTTGTTTATGGCATCAGTAATCTCCCTAGGCTCTAGTCATGAGTTGCCAAGGCTATGGAAGCCATTTGAGTTTGCCGACTTTGATCTTATTCCGACAGGGTCATAGTCAAAGTGGAAGTTCTCTCCTCCCTTCAGAGAAAGGTACCTCCTTCTTTGATGGCCCCGTTCTTTCCACTGGGATCTCACTCGCAGAGATCTTTCATTTAGGTCTTTTTTTTTTTTTTTCCCCAGAGTGTCTTGGCTTTCCATGCCTGCTATACTCTCATGGGCTCTTGAGCCAGATCTGAATGCCTTAAGGGCTGATTCTGAGGCCAGAGTGCTATTTAGGACATCTGCTATTCTATGAGTCTGCTGTGTATCCCACTTCCCGTGATGGATCGTTCTCTCCCTTTTTGGTTCTATCAGTTAGTATTAGCAGACACTAGTCTTGTTTGTGTGATCCCTTTGACTCTTAGACCTATCAGTGTGATCAATTGTGAACTACCCTTCAGAGCTCTTTCAAACTGCAGCAAGGAAGTATGGAGGCTTATAAATTGAGGCTTCATGTGTGGCTGTGATACAGGTGAATGGACAATGCTAGAATTATTACTCTTTCCTATTTTTACAACTGGTCTTATTTCAGTGTTCTAAAATCCGTATAACACTTATATTCTCTTATAACCCAACAAAGCTGACTCTGAATCTTGTGACTATTACCTTCTTTTTTTATTTATGCACAAAATAATTTTATCTTATATTATCAATTTGTGAAAGACAGAGTAGAAATGTACATGTAGTATTCATTTGGCCTGTAACAAGCTTTAATATTTCTAATAGAAGAAAAAAAATCAACCTTTAATTCCAATATTTTACTTTTATTTTCACAATTATAGTTTTATGTTTCACTAGTAAAAAGTTAAGATACTAACTTATAAGAGTGATAACCCCTTAATTTCTTACTTTCACTCAAAATGAAAAGTCAACGCTCATTTGCACTGTTAGTGACTAAATTAGCTCCTACTAATTTCAGTTACCATATTAAGTATAATTTCTTGATAGCAATTTGAAAACAAAACAGCACAACTTAGTAGTGATATCCAGAATATTGCACAAAATTCTTAAATATATCTCCCTGGTAATGCATCAATTTTGGTTGTTGTTGTTATTATTAATGATAATCTGACAGAGATTAAAATAACATTTCACATGTTTAAGCAAATACATTATTTCTGACTGGTCAAAGGGTAGTTTCTGGATAGAAAAATATTCATTTATGCTTTAGATAATTATTTAATTATTGATAGGTATAGAGTTTCACACATTAATATAGAACAGTTCAGTTTTTAAAATGGTAATATCAACTCTCACATGGTTACCCAACTACTGAAAAAAGTTTTATAACTTTGTCTAGTACCTACAGAGCAGATATTTATTCTTTGTTAGTTTATTTTCCTCTTTATAGAACATACAACCCAGAGTTGTAAATGTCATAGTCAGATTCTATATTTAAGAGTCCAGCCTAGCATCACCACTTGTGAGCACAGCACCTTAGGGAACTCTAGAAACAGATATTAGTGAGCCAATCATTAGGGTTGCTATTTATAAACAGAAATTCAAAATTTGTAAAGGAATTTGGGATATTAACATTTCAGAAGGATTCCTAGTAAAAGACATGGAACTACAATAGGGTGTCAAACTCAGAAGATTTTATTTAAATTACAAAGAAGACTTTGAGACAAGAAATAGGCAAAAACTTAGTCATTGTCACTAATGTTCTTTTCTAGGTATGTTGTTCAGGAGCTAGGGCAAGATAGAGATATTGGCATGAAACCAGCAAAAACACATTGCCCCTGATTTGTTCACCCTCCTGGCATTAAAACCAATGGTCCTAAAAAAGGGCTCTATGGAGACCCTTAATTTACAGTATAGAGGGACCTCCACATCGACTTTAACTCCTCCTTTGTTGACTCACCCATATGCTATGGTTTTGTTCCATTAATAAGGATGAAAATAAGGAAACATTTGGTGGTACTGAAAGGTTTGACTCCAAACGTAGTTTAAGAAAAGCCCAGAACAGCAGTATTTTCAGCAACAGGTGCAGAAATCACCTAAGTACACGATCTTAGGCATCTCTTGGAGGAAACCTATTATGGCTACACCTCATGAAGGTCTAAGTGAGAATCTTGATTTTCGGAAGATGAGGCTTCTGATTTTTTCCAACCAGCTGGTCAATCTGTTCTGCTTCTCATTCTATTTCATGCTTTCCCATTCATTCTACTTATAACCTTTTCCTTGCTCTGTCTCATTTTTTCCTTGGTTATTATACAGCTACGTTCTATAAAAATCCTCAACATCAATGGCTGGGTACTTCCTCTACTTTTCAGTGAAGTTATAAAACCAGGCATTAGGCAGACAGTCTAGGGAAAGGGTATTATGGTCTCACTCAAAGTTTCTTCCTAGGTTAGCACCATAACTATTAGGGATCCTTAAGCAGGACCTCTTTTCTTTCTATTTTCTACTCTAGCTATCTCTGTGTCTATAGCAATGCCTCCCAAAGACATAACTGCACACAATGACTACTGCAGCTTCACAACTGTGTATTCTGGTTAATTATTATTAAATGCACAAAATTGACTTTTTAGGTAAAATACATAAATGTACTTTTCCTCAATCACTTATATATAGACAGTTTTATGATGTGTGAGAGATTCAGAGATCTAGTCAAGGCTGAGATCAATTTTCTTCTCCTTAGATTTGAATCCAATCAATCCCATGTGTACTCAGTGACCTGAGAGTACTGCTTGAGTATAGTATGAGAAAGCAATGTGTGTTCAATGCAAAAAACACATTTAGTAAATCATATCTGTCAGCATTTCCTCACTTTAATCATCTAGGAGCTACCAGGAAATGTGTAAGTTGAATATTCCTACATTCCCAAGAAAATAAGAGTGAAGTTTAACCCTTTAATTATGCTAAATTAAAGAAATATTTTTAAAGAGACCTAATTAGAAACATTTCAAAATTCAAGTTCACATAATTTAGGCAAAGATTTGATAAATGAGCTTCTTTAATAACTTAGGTTTAATAAAATAGTTATTTCTCCTCGGTTTATCAGTGACAAATATGTATATAATATAAGAACATTTAAAAACTCTATTTAGGTATGTTTTTCTTCTAAATTTATAAAGGTTTCCTTATCAATGTTAACTATATCCCCTTTGTTTTTTATCTATTTTAATAAAGATTTATTTGAAAGCCAGATTTAGAGAGAGAGAGAGAAAGAGAGAGAGGGAGAGAGAGAGGAAGGAAGGGAGGGAAGCAGGGAGTGAGGGAGGGAGTGAGGGAGGAAGGAATAGGAAGGAAGGAAGGAAGGAAGGAAGGGAGGGAGAAAGGGAGGGTGGGAGGGAGGGAGGGAGGGAGGAAGAAGGAAGAAGGAAGGAAGGGAAGGAGGGAGGAGGGAGGAGGGAGGAAGGAAGGATAGCACAGGACAGTTCTCTGAGTTCTCTGCATGACTTTGGACTAACCCAGCTTTCCCTCCTTTCTTATAGTTCTTAATTAAATGAATAACTGTAGAATGTGCTGGGAATGCAACATCCTAGACATGGAGGAACTGGTCAGAACAGCCCAGACTCCTTTCCAATCCCTCCTAGAAACAGAATATCTTTCGACATTTTAGTTCGGCATGTCATTGGGATCCCATGTTATAAAATCAGGGACAGACTGCTTTCTAGGGTCCCCCAGCTCCACTATAAGTAAGGCACGCACAAAGGAGATTTCATCTGCTTTATGGCAGCATTCCTGAACACTGGGGACTCATTTGCCCTGAATAATAGGCTTCTATTGCTCTCTATTGCCTATCTGTTTGCAATAAATCCAACCTGCTTCATGTAACTTGTTAGGTATATGGGTTCCATGTTTTACCAGACTCAGATAAATTAAACCTGCCTGACAAAGTTGGCACAGTGAGCAGTGTCCAGTCTGACAGAATCATGGTTTCCTGCCAAAGCAGGAGAAAAACGATACCCTCAGTACCTGACCCAAGATAAGATATCAGCCTGGGATTGCCAGGTGCATGCAGCTGGATGAGTTACAAGAGAATAGGGGTAATAAATGGGACATAGGTCACCACCCAGCCCCCACTGATGTGAATGAACAAGCTGCATGAATTGAAGGCAAAGAAAAACAAATATGGAAACAGGAGAATATAGTACATGACTCCATGGTTGATAAACATAGGATCACTTATTCCAAGGGCCAGAGAGCTCAGAAAGTAAATATTCAGATGGACCCTAAGGCACAAGAGAAAGAATAAGACATATTCAGATGGTCTATAAGGCAACTAAGATGGAAGCAATATGTGTAATGTGGGCCTTCATAGAAAGGCAGATTAGATATGGAGAAAAGCCAGGGGACTCTTAGACAGCTTGGC
Source organism: Lepus europaeus (assembly GCF_033115175.1). Taxonomy (NCBI): domain Eukaryota; kingdom Metazoa; phylum Chordata; class Mammalia; order Lagomorpha; family Leporidae; genus Lepus; species Lepus europaeus. The sequence continues at coordinate 118,250,778 of NC_084830.1, read as the reverse complement.
TGGTGTGCTTATTTGATATGAGGATACTTCAGACCCAAATATCTTAGACTAAATGTTGCAAATCATCCTTTATTCTTGCCATGATAAAAGGGGGAAAAAAAAAGAGGGAAAAGCTGATACTGATGACATCAGGTGGTTTTGAGATGAATGTGGTTACCCATGGTGTTATCTGCCTACAGAGGGGCTTTTTGTGCCATTTCAGGTGTTGATGATTGTGGCTCTCTCCACTAAGTACATTATTGATAACGGATGCTTGTAGCATGGAACATCACTACCTCAGGATATATACCTAAGAATTAGAGCCCCAATGGACAGTACCTGTGTCTGCTACCCTAAGCAACCCAAGCCACAATGGATTAGTCAACATAGTCAACATTGTATACTAAGTAAAGAGCTGTTAGTTAATTTAGGACTACTAGTTTATAAAGTTATGTCTTGATATGGACAAAAATACTACAAACCACTGTGTCACAATGTAATACCTTAAGTTGGCTGTGCAAATAGACCTTCAGGACTTGAAGAAAAACAGAAGAACTTAATAGGCTGGACGTCAAGGTTATTTGGGTGGGAAGTCAAAAAAATCTCCAGATACAGTCATGCAAAAACTGCTGGACCTGTGGCATCAACTACTTAAAAGCATCATCAAATCTCGAAATGCCCATTTCACTTCAGTATGTTATATTTTAGGTATTCTACTAGTTACCCCAGATCAGGGAGAATATTTGGTATCTGTCTTTTTGGGAATGGCTTAATTCACTAAATATAATTGTCTCCAGTTGTATCCATTATTCTTTTAAATGCAGGAACTACATGTTACTGATCCTTGTTTCGCCAGCACCTAGCTCAGCAATGTGTTGCACATTGTCATAGGTTCAATATACTTATTTTGAGATATTAAATGGTATAGAGTGAATAGTCATAAATTTTCTAAATGGTCAATGATAAAAAAATAAGTAAATTTTATTCAGAAGTGTAGTAACTAAAAATAGCAATTTCTTTACCTGAATTTAAAATGAAGTTACCTTTCATTTGATAGGTGATATATATTCTTAGATTTTTAAAAATTCAGTAATATTGAACCACCAATAAGCAGTATTTCCTAAATGTTAGAAAAAGGTTCAGAGGTAATAGTGTAGTTATCACCGCTTCTCTTTTTAATGAGTTACTAGGGATACGGGCTAAAATATGTAGTCTGGAAACAGAAAAATACCTGTGTGGTGGCAAGAGGGAACCAAAAGCATTGAAAAAGAAAAAGTCTCACATACTGTCAATCCACCTAGAACAATAAAAACATAGATACTGAAAAATCCCAGGGACACCTTGTTTATGGCATGATAATTTTAGGTCTATCTTCAGAATTTCACAAAAAACAGCACCACTGAAAAATCCTATGCTTTCCAGAGGATTTGAACAACAAAGATTGCTGCAATAATTTGAGTCATTAATAATTTCCAGGATCCTAGACTTTACTAACAGGAAGGACTATAAAGAACCCTCCTGGGGCCAGCACCGTGGCTCACTTGGTTAATCCTCCGCCTGCAGTGCCGGCATCCCATGTGGATGCTGGTTCTAGTCCCGGTTGCTCCTCTTCCAGTCCAGCTCTCTGCTGTGGCCCGGGAAGGCAGTGGAGGATGGCCCAAGTGCTTGGGCCCCTGCACCTGCATGGGAGACCAGGAGGAAGCACTTGGCTCCAGGCTTCGGATCGGATCGGCACAGCGCTAGCCATAGCGGCCATTTGGGGGATGAACCAACGGAAGGAAGACCTTTCACTCTGTCTCTCTCACTCACTGTCTATAACTCTACCTGTCAAATAATAAAAAAGACCCCCTCCTCATCCTCATGAATATCAGCTTTAATCACATTAGAACCCTATAACAGCTGATATAGATTGGAGGGGTATTTTGCCAGATGCTTGATATTGATTGTGTCCCCCAAAGTTCACATTGCTTGGTGTATACGGACTTCCATAATAAAATAAATATTAATGCATAATGCTACATTTAGGTCTGCCAGTTGTCATTTATAAGTTTGGAATATTATCCATTACCTTTTCCATTAAGTATTATTTGGTTTTAATCATCAAGCCTTAGCAGAAATCCAGCTAAGATTGAGGGGCTTGTACATATATTATGTAATCTGGACTTGTCATGATTATTGGAGCTTACTTCATGATAGCTAGTTAATAGTATTGACACAACTGTTAAAGTCATAAAAGCCCAATTTAGCTTATGTTAGCAATTGAGTTGGCAGTGCAACATTTTCTCTCATGAGTCCCACAACTCTCCATAAACCATTTCCAACAAACTTCTTGGGTGCTCTTGTTGGCAGATTCCAGATGCAAGACAAATTACTCCACAGGCTAGCTTGCTTATTCCATCACCTCTAGAGATGGCATAATTTCTGTTTTGTACACTTGGTAATTGATAAGTTTTTCTTGAGAAATTGTAGTTTCTATGCAATTTGACATTTCACATTTTCTTAAATTTGAAAGGAGACACACACACACACACACACACAGAGAGAGAGAGAGAGAGAGAGAGAGAAGCAGGAAGAGGAAGAGGACGAGCTGAGAATTCAATCCTTTTCTCCACACAGATGACAGGAACCCAATTAATTGCTGCCTCCAGTGTGTGCATCAGTAGGAGGCAGAGCTCAGAACTTAACCCAAATACTCCAATGTGGGGTGCTGGTGTCAACCTTAAATAGTAGACTAAATACCCAATCCCGAAATTTTAAGTCCTAGAAACTGAAATACCGCATGATCCCATCTAATCATTCCAACTACCAATCAGGTGTTGCCCTTTCACACAAGACAACAGCTCCTCCTTCTAACAACATTACCCCTCCCCCATTCACTGAGTTCAAACCCTAGTGAAACATGTCATTATGTGACTTTGAACAGGTTGCATAGTGTTTCAAAGTGTTTGTTTCATTAAATAGAAATACTAATATATTTGTGATAGAGTTATATAGTTTAACACATGAATGCTCCTGGGAGCTACTTGTGCAATCAACAAGAACAGCAGAGATTTTTAGTGTAAAGTATCAGAATTGTCTGAAGAGCTTCACAAATCAGTTGGCATAGGCTCAGCTGAGAACCTAGAGGCTAAATTTTAGAATAGAGTTGTTGTTTTAGGAACAATTTGAAAGAAATTTAAGTTATCAAAATACTAATAGACTGTCACTATGATAAAGATCTTCTCATAACAAGCATTAACAATGCTTCCTTTGTATTCTGCACTTACTAGATAGTTATTGATTTTAAAGAACAGAGTTCACAGAATAACTTCTCAGGACCTAGATGGATGCTCAGTGTTTAGTGTCACTAACAAATCTCAGCTCCTACCCTTCATATTTGTGTGACCTTGAATAAGGTAATGATATGGCCTTTGAAATAGTCAAATCATTAAGCTAGCTGACTTCCCAGTTGTGTGAATAGGGATATAATTTCTCTGACTTGATAAACCATGTTACAACAGCGATTGTAGTGGCTAATACTAATGAATTCAAGCTATGGATCAAATATTTTTCTAAACAGTCTGCTGGAATTATCTTACCTAATCAACACAAGTGACCTAAAAGGTTTGTTTTATTATTTGTATCTCTCTTCACAGGGAAAGAAACTAAGGTAAAGTGTTTTGCTAATGTTCTATAAGTTAGCAAGTTAACAAGGTACTCAAATCTATACTGCTCTCTTCAATACTGTTGGTGTTAAATAGTGTTGTGTGATTTTAAAAACTGTGAAAGTAGAGTGTACTTTTTCAAATGTAGTTTTTTTAAAGCCCCAATAAGTAAAGCAGATAAAAGGAAAGTTTCTATTATTTAGCAAAAAGTGAGAGGGTCTCAAATCCAACTCTGCCCCTGTGGGTTTTCTATAGACCAAGAGATCATCAAGTACCTACGTAAAACACTTTATCTCTGCTAACTCTTAACTTGCTAGAGCATCCCTGATCTCAAGCTACACAGTAATTTTATTAAGAATTTTAACTAAATGAATTAAATTATTGAGAGTTAAAATTTTATTAAATTTCAAATTTTAATTTACTATTCATTCACATTTTTATTAAAATTAAAAATCAATTCAGTTCATCAATCAAAAACCATTTTGAATGACTATGGCCAACTATGGCTAGCAGCTACTTTATCAAATAAGCACAGATATCAAACATTTTCATCATCACAGAAATTTCTACAGAACACTGCTGATCTTGACTCAAATCCCCAATATTATCCATTACAGATAGAATAAAACCAAATAGTATTCTCATAATATTCCTATTCTGATGTGATTGGGCCTTTTTTGCATCTACTCATCAGCTAAAACAAAATGTCACATAAACCAGTGAAAGTCACACTTGAATTTATTAAAAATGAAAAGTAAACGAGAGACAAATGAGAGGCAAGGTAACTGAATGGGACCGACACTTCTTACCAGAGTGCAGCCCTCAACAGTGAGTTACAGTTTTTTATAGTATTCTGCCCACTAGGGCTCACAATTTCAAGCCGGCTCCCTGGTATGCAGTGAGTGATAAAAACCCAGAATATGGTTGTAAGATTACAATATCAATCCCAATAACAGATCCAAGATATGGTTGTAAGATATGGTTGTAAGATAACGGTAACAAACTCAGTGACAGGTCCAAGATAACAGTGAAGGACACTCTACTATCAACTGAATTCCCAGGCCCACATATTTTCACAAGATACACCCTTAGCCGTTAGCAAGCAAAGCTAATATGTACAGAAGCAAGAAATCTGCAGTTAGCGTTTAGCCACCCTTACTCCATTTTGATTCTGATTCTACACCTTGCCTATTTCCTTGACCTGACTTCATAACAGTCTTTGTGGTCCAATTTGCTCCAGCTGCACAAGCCTTCCTATATGTTAACCTTTGTTGAGATCTCTGCATTTGTTGAAATAGGTACCCATTACATTGTTCCCCCAGGTCACCGCATAAATGATGTTTTGTTATTCTTCAGGTACTAGCTCAAACACTGCCTTATCAAAAACTGCTTCTATTATTCGATCTGAATTAGTTCTCCAACTCCCAGTCCCTTTCTAGTCCATCTTTCTTTTAAATTTCTTGCACTTATCATTTTTGGAGTTTTCTTATTTTCTTTTTGATTATATGTTTACTGTTTTTATATTCAGAGAGTTTGAATATCTTCTCCATCTCCAATACTAAGCTCAATGACTACCTATAATAATTATTCAATAACTATTAGTTGAATAAAAACAGACGATACTGGAGAAAATACAGGCAATATTTTTCAGAAATGAAAAAATTATGCTCCAGAGATAAAGCAAGTTATAGAAATCACACAGGTAAATGGTGATGTATGGAATTTGGCTTCAAACAGATTCTCACTCAGGGACTAGAACAAAGTAAAGAAGTACTACACAAAGGGAAGGTCAGAAGATGATGCTCAGGAAATACCCCAAAGCCTACTTGCAAAATGTTAGAACCCAGGCCGTCCCATGAACAATGCAGCTTGTTATTTTCAGGCTGAGATACCAACACCAGCTGATGGTGTCTGGGGAAACCTATTAGTGGGTGTTTGAACTTTGACTTTAATGAAATGATATTACTTGCCAAATGCAGCCATCCAGGTAACTCCAGCCTCAAAAAAAAAAAAAAAAGAGGAGCCGACACTGTGGATCAGTGGGTTAAAAACTCAGCCTGCAGTGCTCGCATTCCACATGGGCTCCAGTTTGGGACCTGGCTGCTCCACTTCCAATCCAGATCCCTGATAGTGTGCCTAGGATAGCTGCAGAGTGCTTGGGTCCCTGCACCTAACCGGGAAACCTAGAAGGAGCTCCTGGGTAATCAGAGGACCATGGAGGAAGCAGACAACAGATCAGAAAGTTGCAGAGAAAAATATTCAGTCAATCAGCCAGTAGTACTAATAGAGGGTCAGAAGGAATTGATGGTGTTACTCACAGGCCCTGAGCACAGCTGGCAGCAGCAGGCAGAGCTGGCAGGGTGAAAGAAGGGAGCAGCTAATCATACTTTCTAATGGTTTGATTAGAGAAGCAGTAGGATCAGACAGTACAGCTAAGAGACTGAGCTGCAGGAGGACCAGAACAATGAGAAGGGTAAAGACAGAACAAGGTCAGTTAGGGCCGGTAAAGGGGAAGCTGACTGGGCAGCATTCTGATCATCCAGCTGTGACAACTCATCAGACAGTAAAGGGAGCCAACTATAGCAGTAGCAGGGAGGGCTGAGGGGACGGCACAGTTTACTGAGTCCACGAATCTCAGAGTAGAATAGCTAATCAAAGCTGACAGAAGCTTTGCAGAGCTGGGGTTGGGGCTTATGGATCTGTAAGCATGTGTCACTGGCCAAGGGTTTATTTTTCACACCACAAGAACAGCGTGCAGTTCAGCTCTTTTTTCTTCTGTCCCAAGAATCAAGGGGCTGTGATTTGAAGACTCTTGACAAAATAGGGCAGAGAAGCCACTCCCCAGCTTCTCTCAATATGGCAGCCTTAATCAAGAGCTGTGACCTGCTCTGGAGCCCTGACCATACTGAGGCACCTGGGCAAATGAATATGTAGGCACTAGAGCTCTTATTTTTCTATTTCATTCCTGCTTCGTGTCTTTTTTTTTTCTTTTAAATATAATTGTATTGTTGGAAGAACTGCACAGAGGATTCTGAATATAAAGGTTTATGACAAAATATAACACATCTTAAGTGTCAGAAATTTATACTCCGTGTTCTTCAAACTTCAGTTGCAGTGACCTTCCAAACATAAATGTCATCATTTTCTCCCTTAAAACTTTACATCACAGTATTTTGTTATAATACACAGAAACACACATATGCTTTAAAATTGCCTTTTTGTGAAGTGATATATACAACGGATCAGAAAATGTGAAACTTGAAAAACAAAGTCATTCCATATTTTCTTTCTCTCTGTTGATTTTTAGCTTTCTGTTACTATGATTATACCACTACCAAACTCATTTTTGATGAACCTATTGTTTCGTTTTTTGTGACAACTTGAGAATTCAAGGATGCATAAGAATAACAGCAATAATAATAAAACCTTTCCTGAGTGATTACTTGGAAAAATCCTATGCCATAATAACTATTCATATTCTTGCTCTACTGGAAATAAGAGTACTAGAGGTTCAGAAATTTAACCAAAATCATGCAGCAAGAAATGGCTGAGACTCAACTACTCCACTCACCCATGTCACATCATTTTTGTGTTTCAAATTAAGATATGCCAAATAAAATCTTATATGGGATTCCACTATTCTTCCCAATTTTGATCTCTACAGGTAATAGATTAAAGGAAGCTTTCTACCTAAACTTAAAATTTCTGTATATTTTGAAGTTCATCCTGCTTGTATTTAGAACATAGCAGGTGAAAATTTTTCGATAAATGAAGCTGCTTTCCTTGGTAAGTTTTAGAGCTGCTATAAACTAAGCATATTCTATATCATAACCCTTTCTGACTCTCTTGGGTTGAGTAGAATTTGTTTCCCTAAAATTCATGAAAAATGTTTAAAATCTGATGTTTTATCGTTAGTAGTTGATGGATTAAGAGTGGATGCTTGATCTGACGATGCCATCTGAGATGTGAGGCCAGCGGAAGGTCTCTGGGTCATTGGGAACATAGCCTTGGGAGGTAGTTCTCACACATTTGAGTCTTTGAGTTTAAGTTCAGCCTACTTTCTCTCACCCAGCTTCCTGGACCACTATGGAATCATTCATCTGCACCTACCACGACCAACCTCCATCAGGCAGTGGACTATGTTGCTGCCTGGTCCTGCACTGTAACCTCAAAACTAAGCTTAAATAAGCTTAAGTATTTAAGTAACTTTAAATACATCTTTTGTTTCTCAAAAAGTTCATGTGGGGTATTTAAGTTAAAGTAATGAAAGGTGGACTAATAAACCGACTGCCTGCATAAACTGGATAAGAATCTGGGCCAAGGGTGAAATTAAAAATGTTACTTTAACATATAAATTAACTTATTCAATATTAACTGGGTTTGAAACTACAAAAATTAAAACAATGTGGTACTAGAATACGAATAGACAGGCTGATTAATGAAACAAAGTAGAACATTTAGATTCAAGTAATTCAAAGATTTAAATTAGACTAAGGTGACATTTCAGGTCACCAAAGGAAAGATGAAGTTCTTAATGGTTCTACATTAATTGTCTGACTGTTTAAAAAGTAGTAGGTTCCTTGTATTGCAACAAATCCAGAATGAATTCCTGAAAGATTAAGCAAATTCGGAATACACTTAAGCCAACATATACAAGAATTTTAATAATGTGAACACCTTTCAATCTAACACTTTCATTTTTAGTGGATGTTTGTCATCACATAATTGTTTATCTAACCACAATGAAAAGCTAATAATAGTGAGACAAATGTCCAATAATGGGAAATCACATAATAAAATATATATTTACAAAACGGGTATTATACTGAAACTACCAACAATTTGTGCTCCAAGGCTCTAATTCTCTAATCTCTCCAACCTCTTGCTCAACAGATGTAGCTGAAAAAGAATGTGTCCTCATGTTAAATTTTGCAGGATATCTTATTACAAGCTTTACTCTAAGTGAAAAGTCAGATTCAGTATTAATCAATTACATTATACATGAGCTTTTACGAGAAGAAGAGCATTTTTATCTGCATGCCCTCTCTATAGGAAATGGTGTGTGGGGGGGGCTTATATAATCATTATTTGGTAGTTATTTTAAATACATCATAATGATTAATTTGGTCCTTTTTTAAAAACCATAGAGCATTATATGTAGGAGATATATTTGGAAAAACTAAACAAAAAAAGCAAGAATCCTAGGCACTGGGCTAAAGAACACACTGGTTTCATTTGAAATTGGAATATTATTACTAGTTAGAAATGGTAATTCAACATCAAGTCAGAGGAAACATAACCCTTTTTAAAAATAAATCTTGCATGCTGACATTGTGGCACAATGGGTTTAGCCACTGCCTGCAAGGTGAGCATCATAAATAAGTCCCAGGTCAAGTTCCAGCTTCTCTACTTTGGATCCAGACCCCTGTTAATGTACTTTGGAAAGCAGCAGAAGATAGCCTAATGTTTGGGCATCTGCACCCTCATGGGAGGCCTGAAGCCATTTTGGGAATCAATCAATCAATCAATCAATCATTTTTTTCTCTCTCTCTCTTTCTCTCTCCTTCTCCTCCTTGTTCTTGCTCTCTCTTCTCCTCTCTCTTTCTCTGTAACTCTGTCTTTCAAATAAATAAATATTTTAAAATAGCCTTTTCTTTTAATTTTAAATACTACATTAAATTTACAGTTCTAAGAAAAATAGAAGGCATATAGCATATGTGTGTGTGTGATTATGAGATTATTTCAGAAGTTATTGGAAAATAGAATTAAAAGATGTTTATTATGACATTTTTTTAAAAAACCCTTGAATACCAGGGATCTTCAAAACATTCATGAAAATGCATACTTGAAAACATCATGCATGGACTTCAAAAATGTTTTCACCAAAATCATCTTAATTTCTTTATTAACACAGAATTCGTGGTGTACTCATGTTAGTGTAGATGGGTACAGATATTTTAAAAGTTGCCACATCTAACATTTACTCATTCTTGAGAAAACATCAAAGAAAACAGCAGTTTCAAAGAAAAGCACACTACTTCTGTAAAACTCTAATATCTTTCTTGGATTTAAAGCAGTGTGGTTTAAGTCATGCATATCTATTTATTGGCTGGAGCCATGGAGGTCCATATTATTAACTTGGCACTGATTTTAAAATTTATATAATTTATTACTATACAAAAAGTTAAAATAAAATATGAGCCTAATTATTGATAATATTATGACTACCAGGAAATAAAGGGTCTCAGAAGTTACACTGATAATGAATATGCAGATCAACCACTCAGGCAACTCCTTTGCTTTCAACTGTACTATATCTGCAGTGCACTACATCACCCGGCTCACCAGGGTTTTATTTTCAGAGGTATGCAACAACACAGAAGGTTTCAAGAAACTTTCTATTCCCCAAAAGGTGGGAAATCACTGAGTAATTATTATTATTGTTATTTTTTTGACAGGCAGAGTGCACAGTGAGAGAGAAAGAGACAGAAAAAGGTCTTCCTTCCATTGGTTCACCCCCCAAATGGCCACTACGGCCGTTACGCTGCACTGATCCAAAACCAGGAGCCAGGTGCTTCTTCCTGGTCTCCCATGTGGGTGCAGGGCCCAAGCACTTGGGCCATCCTCCACTGCACTCCCGGGCCACAGCAGAGAGCTGGACAGGAAGAGGAGTGACCAGGACAGAATCCCGCGCCCCAAGCGGGACTAGAACCCGGTGTGCTGGCGCCGCAGGCAGAGGATTGGCCTATTGAGCCGCGGCGCCCACAAGGAAATCACTGAATTATAAACAGAGTGTCCACTTACAAGAAATATGGATCATTGCAAATAGTATTATTTTATGATATAATGTTGGGTGTTTACTAAGGAAAAAGTTTATCTTTAATAGTTTTATGGCACTTCTAAAGAAAGGAGATAATTATTAATATGGAAAATTATTTCAGGTAATTTTCATTTGCTTGTTATTTTGCCATTAGTGCTACTGATCACTATTGACAATGAAAATGTGTTGAAGTTCATGGATTTGTAATATTGATATTATAGGGACATAATGCAAAAGCATGGATCAAAAATAAGTGATTGATTCTGGGATTAGATCCAAAATCTCATTAAACCAAATGAGCTACCCCATTGGACGTTTAACATCCCAATTCTTTGATTAATGGAGATATGAATATCTAGAGCAAAGGTGGCAGATTCAATTAAGGAGTCTAGAATGGTACCATAAATGCATATATTGTGGTGAATATAGAATGGTAGAGAGGATTAGGACCTACTTAAATCTTTGATATGCAATAAAAATAACTATGTGGGGAACAGCGCACTAAAGATTCTTTCATACCAGATGTTGTCAGTTTTGACCTAGTATAACAACCAGAGTATACAAATATATTACCAACATGATTAGGCAAAATCCCTGTGTATGCAACAACCAAGTCTGTAACTAGAATCTGTTTTTCTTTAACTCAAGAGTTCTTTAGGTTTGCGACTTGCTGAGGAAATAACACACATTGTAGATTCCAAGAGCTGACAATTTAAAGAGGTTATAAGCTAATATAAAGTGAAAGATAAGTATTTATAGTAAGTGTTACAGTTTACAAAAGTATTAGATATAGTGATATTTTCATTGAGTCATGTGTAAATAAAAATAAATATCTAAAAACAGATATAGTGATATTTGCATTGAGTTATTATGCATAAAGAAATTTTTTAGCAATGAAGGTAGAGGGAGTGGGTCATTTAGGGAGAAAAACAGCACATGGTACATGTCAGTGATCAATTTTCCTTATCATTCTCTTCCTTTCTGAATTTATCAACTTACATTAGCTATAATAGTTACAAATATATGGAGATTAATCACTCAATAAATAGCATTTTTATTGCTTTTGGACAGTATAGATTGGCTGATATTTGGAGTTATCAAGACCTGGCTCACTCAAGTCCTGCTTTCTGAGTTTACTAGCCATATGACTTAGATTATGCCACCTGCGTTCACTAGGCATCTTTCCTTAACTGTGTAGTAAAAATAATAATACTGACCTACATTGTTTTAACATGGATTAAATGAAATTATACGGGGCCAGTGCCGTGGCACATTAGGTTAATCCTCTGCCTATGGTGCAGGCATCCCATATGGGCACTGGTCCTATTCCTAGCTGCTCCTCTTCCAATCCAGCTCTCTGCTATGGCCTGGGAAAGCAGTACAAAATGGCTCAAGTGCTTGGGCCCCTGCACTTACATGGGAGACCCAGAAGAAGTACCTTGCTCCTGGCTTCAGATCGGTGCAGCTCTGCCCATTGTGGCCACTTGGGCAGTGAACCAATGGAAGATAGACCTCCCTCTCTGACTCTCTCTCTCCCCTCACTGTCTGTAACTCTACCTCTCAAAATAAATAAATAAAATCTTTAAAAAATAAATAAGTGAAATTATACACACAAAAATTAGGGCTACCACATAAAGAGCACATTAAACTGAGTTTTTATTATGACCAACATAAAATTCACTATGCAGGTTTAGACAAAATAAGAAGGAAAGAAAACAGCAAGTTAAGTGATACTAATTCATCAACACCAGTAGGCCAAGCCAAATTTAGTAATAGTCATTTATTTCTCCATTTAAAGCTAATGGCTGCTCTGATGTGATCTGACAATTCCTGTGTGAAGGTCAGTGAGGGGGATTCTAAAAACATATTGGTTAATCGCTACCAAGAGCTTAATTGGAATATTCCTGAGCTTAGGAAGGATTTCAGTTCAGAAACAGAACAAGCTGTTTCATTGTTAATTTTCATTAAATTTGTGCTAACAGCTGGCTCCGTGGCATAGTGGGTAAAGCCGCCGCTTGCAGTGTTGGCACCCCATATGGGCACTGGTTCTAGTCCCGGCTGCTCCACTTCCAATCCAACTCTCTGCTATGGCCTGGAAAAGCAGTAGAAGATGGGAGACCAGAAGAAGCTCCTGGCTCTTGGCTTCAGATCAGTGCAGCTCTGGCCGCTGTGGCCAACTGGGGAGTGAACCAGCAGACGGAAGAACTCACTCTCTCTCTCTGTTACTCCTCTCTTGGTGTAACTCTTTCAAGTAAATAATGCAACAAATCTTTTAAAAATACTGGGGCTGAGACACTAGGATTTAGGTTTTCTGTACTGTCATCAGAGCCATTATATAACTCCTTATCATCTGCACTTTGTCTCTCACATGGTCACTCTGCCTGTTGCATTATTCAAAATTGAGCTTTGACTGTGTTCCTTACATGAATGATTCAGAATACTACATTTTTAATTTTTATTCCTATTATATTTTTAAATATGTATTTGATAGCCAGAGTTACAGACAGAGAGGAGAGACAGACATTTTCCAGCTGCCGGTTCACTCCCCAAATGGCTGCAGTGCCTACGGCTTGGCTAGGCCAGTCAGGATCCAAGAGCTTTTGGGGAGTTCCCACATGGGTTTAGGGGCCCGAGGACTTGGACCATCTTTTGCTGCTTTCCCAGGCACATTAGTCGGGAGCTGGATCAGAAGTGGAGCAGCCAGGACTTGGAATTGGAGTCCATCTGGGAAGCTAGTGCTCCAAGTCAAGGCTTAAACCACTGAGTGATAGTACCAACCCTGTGTTTTTTATTTTTAAATGCTTTTTATAAAGTATCTTCAATCAAAGATAGTATAAATCACTTTAGGATATTTTAAATCTTTTATATGGCAAGACTTTCTAGGCAAACACTTTATATTTCAAGTAACTGAAGATAGGAATGCCAACTTGAGCCTTCTAGGAAAGGGCTTGCCTTTTGTGAACTCTAGTCATGCTTGAAATATAATAGCTGGTGCTTCACGTGCACTGTTCAAAAACCAAGTTATGTGTTAATGACCTAGCGTTAAGAAGTTTTCTTTGCTTCTTACCCTCCGTATCCAATGAACTAAACCTTGCCCAGCTGTTGATTTAACAAGTGGTTCATTCTTTCCTGTTGAATTCATACTAATAATACTAAGACAATCTTGCTACCCATATAAGCTCATACATAGCTGAGTATGCTAAATGTTTTCATATCTCTGAAAAGCAGACATTTTTGAATGTTCTGTAAAAGAAAAATGATACTAATATAAACAGGATAATTGTCTTTGAGAAGACAAAATGTAGTCAATAATATTTGTATTTACATCCCAGCTCTGATGCTTATAACATAGCCCTGACTATGTATTTGAACCTTATGAGTATTCATTTATTTATTTATTTAATATTAATTAATCACATTGCATTTTCTAGATCTCCTTTTTAAATAGGCATACTACAGAAGGAAATGTTAAACATTTATTTTCTGAAATTTTTTTTTGTACCTATGAATCCAGCATAGAAGCCAAACACTATCAACTCGATAAAATGATCCTAGAATGACAAGGGTCAAGAGTGATTTTTGTCTTTTTAGTGTTAAATGCAGAAGAATGAAGTTCCTGAGCAATCGGTGACTGCAGTACTGCTGATGATGTAGAGTATGCTGAGTGCTAACTTAAAAACTTTAGATGAATTAAATTTAGTAAAGTTTATTTGAACAAAGAACGATTCATGAATCAGCACACAGAACCAGGAGAGTGTCAGAGTTTCACACAGTCACATGGATAGGCATTATGGGGAACTTCAAAAAAGTTCAGAGAAGATGGAATGAAAAGCTAAGTTTATTTTGGTGAAAAAATATCTCAAATCAAGCCATATGATGACATTTTAAAAGTTCATATTGTAAGGCCTCCACAACCACAAAACACACCAAACACTGCAATTAGAGGAAAGGTTTACTGTCGGGTGGGGGAGAGAGTAAGAGAGAGAGGTCAGGAGAGAGGGAAGCAGGTCCTGTTATACCTTTGCTGGGGGCAGGGAAATAGGAGCAGCAAATCCCATTAGGGTGGGGGTGGAGCTGACATCTGTGGTTGGGCCATCTGATCACCTGGCTTCTAGCAATGGGGATGTCTGGGCATATATCGCACCACAGATAAGACTGTGCCATTTTACTTACATATATTCCCACAAGCTTTATTATGTTTCCTTGCATTCATAGACAGAAAAAGGAAGTGACATACAAAAATAGTTTGGTTATAGCTCAGCTTTGGCCTTATATGGATAGTAAATGGACTATTGGTTGGTATCCTGTGATTATTTGAAGCTCTGCTGCTGTGATTGGCTGATGTTTGTTAAAAGAATATCTCCTTACAGTTAAGTTGCAGTTTAGATCTTGAGTTAGGTTGTGAGTTGCTCTTTAAGGAATCAGCTTAGATGCAATTTAATTTAATGTACCATGAGCCACAGGACCAGCAACACAACCTTCTTCAGCAACAAGAGTTTTGTAATCAAAGTGGCACAGTTCTCTTTAATCACTTCTTTCCCTTCCATTTTATTTGAAACACTGAGAGAAAATGACAGGGGCAGAGATAGGTAGGCAGAGATCTTCTGCCCACTGGTTCATTCAACAAATGCCCAGAGCAGCTTCTAAGTAACCCAAGACACAGGCCTGAGACTTAGGACTCCTCAGCCTTTTTCAAAATTCCCGTAGCACTCCCAAATCCTGTCGGTGGATGTTCTCCATAGAAATGAATCACAGAAGGTTTATATTGCTGCACTCGAACTCCTGACTTACACAAAATGAGTGGTTCAGCTGTGGGTATTTTTAAGACACCTTCACATCTTAGGAAAATGCCATACCATCATCAACATGGGTAGAGTAGGAAACCATGAAAGAGCTTGTCTCTCCCAGCTGCAATCAAGGAATTATTCTGACCTCTGTCCCTTTTGTAGGGAGGCTCCAGACACCAAGAAGCAAGCCAGGAGACAATACAGTGTGCCAGGGTATTCTGAAAAATATTATTTTTTCCTCAACACTGAATTAATATCTCTCCAATAAAATAACTTTTTAAGATGCTGCATTCCATGCCTTCTCTTGGAAAGTTAAAAAAACAGAAACCGATAGGCCTTAGAGAGTACAGTGGTAAAGATATAAGTTTGTACCTTAT
Source organism: Lepus europaeus (assembly GCF_033115175.1). NCBI lineage: Eukaryota > Metazoa > Chordata > Mammalia > Lagomorpha > Leporidae > Lepus > Lepus europaeus. The sequence continues at coordinate 118,235,171 of NC_084830.1, read as the reverse complement.
ACCCTAACTTACTTGACCTTCAAAACTTATTTTCCAAAGCACCATTAACGTTCTCTTGTTAGGGTTCTCTGAAAACATTCCTGTGCATGCATCTAGACTCATCCAGTCATCTTATTTTGGAGGGGTTTGTTCTAGAAACATGCTCAGCACAGTGCAGGAGAAACAGCAAGGAAACTGGATGTGTGTGACATACCACAGAGATTACATGCAGACTACTTAGCTTTGGATGTTTTTAAAGATCTAAGTAAAGTCTCACTGCTCATCACAGGAAGTTAAAAAGGGTGCCAGGTAGTTATGCATGGGTTTCATTACTTCAGCCCAAAGATGACATTATTGACAGAGCTTCCCAACTGAAAGGGCTATGGAATATGTATGTGAGTCAATGATTATTAACAAACTGTCACTGTTTCTTCCTCTTCTCCTTAGCTGTCCTTCCTTACCTGTGCTATTCTCCTACTTGTTCTCAGATCTCAGTTACACTCAGTTCTTTGAATGAACTGTGCTTTCTCCCCCAACAAAGAAGATGCATATACTTTTACTGCTCTAGGGGATATTCTGATTTGTCATATACCCAACCAGTGTGTCTACCTACATATATTTATCTTTTCTCTTTGTCTCAGTTAAACTCCTTCCCATACCACTCCTCTCAGTAAACTCCTTTCCAAACCACTTTTCTCCAACAAATACCATTGCAGGAATGTTCCCTGAAGAGGATACTACTCTTCCTGGGTATGTTATTCTTAATGTGAGTGTATATAACTTGCCTATCCCCAGAAGATAAGAAATCATGACTTATACTAATTTTTGATCAACACTGCATTCCCAGCACACAGAGAAATAATTGGCACATACTATACATGAAGTAAGTACTTGTAAAATGAATAAATGACTAATAAAGTATTTGATGAAGTTCAGAGACTATAACCTGTGATAACTAATACAAATAATTAGAAACAAGGCCAAAAATCATACTCTGGTCTTCAAAGTTCCATTCTCTTTTCAATGCTCTCTAGTAGGTTAAATTTATAAAAGGGCAGTTCCTTTTGGAGACATCTCATAGACAGCTTTTACTGTCAGACAGAAAAAGATGCTTGCCTTCAGCTTTCAAAGAAGGCACAATTTTTTGGACCTAAAGACTTTTGGGTTCATGTGTTAATTACAAAGGAATTTCTGTCAACTCAAAAAAAGAAAACTGTTAATGTCAGCAAAGAGAGCTTTCGAAGTTGGAAGACAAAACAAGTGTTTGCTCTGTTTTCTGTTGTCCATCCACATTTATTTTCATACTGTGGGTACAGACAAGTCATACTGCTTTATTTTTATTTATTTATTTTTTGCTTTCTATGCTTCATCATTGTTTTAAACTTTTATTTAATGAATATAAATTTCCAAAGTACAGCTTATGAATTACAACGCCCCCCCCCCAACTTCCCTCCCACCTGCAACCCTCCCCTTTCCCACTCCCTCTCCCCTTCCATTCACATCAAGATTCATTTTCAATTCTCTTTATATACAGAAGATCAGTTTAGTATATATTAAGTAAAGATTTCAATAGTTCGCACCCACATAGCAACATAAAGTGAAAAATACTGTTGGAGTACTAGTTATAGCATTAAATCACAATGTACAGCACATTAAGGACAGAGAACCTACATGATATTTTTAAAAAATTGATTAATTTTCTATGCAATTTCCAATTTAAACCCAAGTTTGGTTTTTTTTTTTCATTTTCAATTATCTTTATATACAGAAGATCGATTCAATATATACTAAGTAAGGATTTCATCAGTTTGCACCCACACAGAAACACAAAGTGTAAAAATACTGTTTCAGTACTAGTTATAGCATTACTTCCCATTGGACAACACATTAAGGACAGATCCCACATGAGACGTAAGTACACAGTGACTCCTGTTGCTGACACACTGCTTTATAATGAGTCACCCTTTCTAAAAACAGAACTCTTTTTACATGAGCAATAATTATCAGTCCAGCTTGATAGCCAGTAAGGCTGAACACTAGCTTTGGTTGAGTGAACAGTGTTTTTCTTTTCCTGTGTTATCACTTGAAATGAGGTGATCACTATGAGCTAGTTTAATAATGTTTTCTAAAGGTAGATATATACCCCTCAGAAAGAAATAAAAAATAATAAAAATAAATAAAGAAAAAAAAAACAAATTTCCTCTGAAGTCCTATTTTCTAATCACAGTTAATGTTTGGCCAAACACTCTTCCAGTATCAAATTTCACTAAATAATACAAATCTTTAAGGAATTCACTGTTTTCAAGTGAACAACCCAAAGTTGAATTGTGCAATGCTGGCATCAAGTTCTTTGGGTTTGACTATTAACTCTGCTGCCTACCAGCTGTGTGATCTTGAACAGCTACTAAACTTCCTTAACATTTACTTTCTTCATTTGAAACTGTGCCAATATTTGCTTTTCTGGTAAGTAACAAAGACAAATGAGATAAGAATGCAAACACTAGGTGCAATATCAGAAATAATCATGCATCTATGGAAAACATAATTTTGTTTTCTCAATGAGGAATGAAAGGTGAGGATGTGATATAAACTTGGTACACACAGAAAACGGAAAACTAGGTGATGCATCCATAGACAGTCTAAGTAAGAAAAGGCCAACGCCTTCGGCTTGTTTTTGATCATTGCTGGGAGGTGCTGAGCCTGAATTGGTTTTTATATAACGGTGATGACTAAGTCTAGAGAAATTATCTGAAAATATGTTCTCCACAAAGACAAACTGGTAAATGAAGAAAGAACGGTCATTTATTGAGCAAAGTATTAGGCTGGATTGCTAGGTTCTTTCCATTTTACTAACTCCTTTGAACACTAGAAGTGAAATGCCATTATTAACTACATTCTACTGCAAAAAAGCAAGTTGAAGAGATTTGCCCAAGGACTCACCATGTAATTATAAGTACCTCAGGTGTTACTCTAGGTTTGGCAGGCTTCAGATTTGAAGGCCTGAATCAGTAGTCAGCACTAGTTTTCTAGATATTTGGAATAACTGTATTTACTTTTTTATAAATCCTATAAAAACTTCTTTCAAGAGATCAGTTATCATTTGAAAAGCAAAATCCACCTACATAATAGAAAATGATATTAAGATTTGAAAGAATGCACCATTTTATTGTTTGATAATATTCTCAAGAAGTGGAATGACTGGGCTATGGATGAACTTAAGTCCTAAATTGATCCAAGTAAACTTATGTTTGGAAGGAGCAAGAGAATTTTCACAGCTCATCACTTAAGAACTGCTCCTCAAGAAACAGTGGCAATTGTACTATACTTCTAAATGATATACTCTTTCAAAGATTACAAGTTTCTTGCAGAAAATTTAAATGTGGTAGGTAAACATTATAATACCTTTTTTCCTGTATGTTTGATTAAATTGCAGATTAATTAGTTTCAGAAGAAAATCTAGGCTTACTGATTTTAGCTCATGTGTTCTTCTTCTTCTTCTTCTTTTTTTTTTTAATACTCTATGTTCTCCTGGGAACAATTTAAAAGGATTTTTAAATTTTTTACTTACACTGTCATTTCCTGGATAAATAATTTACAGAAAATTTATTTTAAATTTCATACTTAGCTAGGTTAAGTCTGATTTGAGAAACCAACACGTGCACCTCAATATGAGTTCCTATGTGAAATTTACAACAAGACTTTTCTAGCCTTCTTAAATAAAGAACTTATTCTAACAATGCTGAAAAATCTACGCTTGAAATACTTGGGGATTATTTTTGTGAGAAATCCAAATGACTCCCTTCATCACAATGAATGATTTTTGACTTTAGAAAGAAAATGTAATTAAGTGACTCGCAGCATAATCACTCTAAATTAATCAAGAGAAGACAGACATTAATTCAGAAGGGAAAAATCTATCAAGAACAAACCAAGTTAAACACTGTTGAATCATTAATATCCATTTCACAAGACTGAATGACATTAGCTCTACTCAGGAACAGCCAGGCACAATCACTTTCCCTTCCATCCGCCACTGGTCCATGGAAAAATGCAGTTTACTGAATGTGTTTTCAAACAACTTAATTTGCTTCTCATTAAGCGACTGTGTGCATGGTCACAGTGGACTGATGTTTAAATGAGAAGAGTTTTGTAAAATAAAACAGGTGCTTATGAAAAAATATTTAACTCTAGAAGAGATTTCTAATTTAATAGGAATAATTTTTTAGTGTTTTCTCTCTTTTCTTAAACTTATAAGCTCAGTTTTATTTATTCAAAGAAATACTAACGGTTGCCTACAACATTCTAGTAACAAATAGCCTAGCTGATTGAACTTTGTGGAGCATCCAGAGTGTAGCTCACAAGGAACTCTGTAATAAAATACAAAGTCTACCATCTTTCAATTGTAATTCATGAGAAAGTCACGTTGCCTCTGGGTTTCAGTTATCTGATCTGTAAATTCTGGTGAGTACCATATTGCAATGTATTAGTTGTGTTCTTGAATAAACACTAAGGATACTTCTCTGCATATGTGATATGCAATCCATAATAGGTTAATAATCATTCCTGATAATACTGTGTGAAGTAGCAGTGAAAAACCAAACAAAACATAGCTGGACCATGATAAAAGTATATTACTGTTATATTTGCTAAGTTGTTCTAAGACCAACATTATGAGATTAGGTAGCAGTGGGATTCTCTAACGGAAAGTTTAAGATTTAATACAAAAAATCCTCAGTATGAACCAAATGAAATAACATGGCAGAATTGGAAGATAGGAGCATCCTCTGCTAAATACAGATTATTTACCAGTTGTATATTTATGTATTTAAAGATTTTGTGGAATATTTACTGTGGAAAATGCTAAATAATGTTATCCATCATCCTTACAGTCAGGGAACTTAACACAGATAGAATTTCACAAGTATATATGCATATATATGGATACATATATTATTTAAATATATTACCTATATGTAATTAATACAAGGGATTTAAAAAACTTTATGAAAATAGAATTTAAAAATAATGCAGGGGCCAGCATTTTGGCACATCGGGTTAAGCCACCACTTGCAATGCCAGCATCTTACAGTGAAGTGCTGGTTCAATTTCTGTTTGCTTTGCTTCCTATATCTTTCTGCTAATGTGTCTGGGATGACATAAAAAGGTGTCCTAAGTCTTTAGGCCCCTGCTACCCATGTGGGAGACCAAGATGGAGTCTCTGACTCCTGGCTTTAGCCTGGCTCAGAACTGGCTGTTGTGGCCATTTGGGGAATGAACATAGAAGATCTCTTTCTCTTTATCTCTCCCTCTTTCTCTGTCACTCAGGTTTACAGATGGATGGATAGATGTATAGACAGATAATGCACGTGTTGCATGAACTATTTAAGGCTTCCTCAGGTATATGTGAAGATGTATATACACTAAATTACATTTTCAATTAAACATTTCACAGAAATATCAATATGTCATAAGATAGCATATAGTAAAATTCAAATGATTATGACAGACAATAAGTGTTCAAGTACAGGAATAATGTTTGTTCAAGGAATTGACTAAATACAGAGTGTTCTCAAAAATATTTATTATAAAAATAATCTATCAGTACAAAGTTCATTCTGACAACTTGATTTTGAGGAATAGAGTTCAGCTTTCTTGTTTACTTAACCTGGAAAGAAGATAAAGGGGTGTTCTCCAGAAAAGTCTATCAGTAAATGTCAAGAAATCTGATGTCACTCCCATGCTTAAAGTCCATCAAGTTTACTCCCTTAGTATCTTAGCCTGCTACTCTTTGGGACACATGCCCAGTACATGGGCAATGTGATGTTAAATGACTTACAAATCTCTACATCCCCCTGTTGCATCCTACCAATCCCTTATACAAATTGTTCTTTTCTGTCTGATATATCCTTGCCTCAGTCACCTGGTAACCTTTATTCATCCCTCTTTCCATCATGGAAATATTTTTTCCTTTTTGAAGTTTTTTTTCAAACTACGCTAGTAAAATTAATTGCTGATTTCTTTGTCCTCTACTTTGCAAATTACCATATGGCAATGATCTGGTTACCCATCCATCTCCATCACTAGGCTGTGAATTTTTAAAAGACAAAGACTATATTCATCTCTGTCTCCAGGGTCAGTGGCTCATAAGTAGTAAGCATTTTCAAAACAAATTTGTAGTTGATTCTTTTAAACAGTCATTATCTTAAATCTCTCATTACATTAGAAAGAAAGAATGTGTTTTGAATATTGAGAGCTAATCTTGAGCACATTTTACATGACACATGTGATACTGTTAATAACCTTATTTTATAAATATTTTTTAAAAAATGAACAGTAACACAGAGAGATAATGAGATTGTCCCAAGGTTCTTCTAGCTGACTGTATATGATAGAGATAAGGACTCGATTTCTGATTTGTGAATTCAGCCATTAGATCAATGAGAAGTGATACAGGTGAATTCCTAACTGTCGTGATATTCAGGAAACAGCACCAGTGTGATGATTCAAAGCAGTGAAAAACTTCGAGCCATAGAGAAGAAGATAAAAGTGAACAGAATCACCCACTTTCCTGCTCTTAAAAACTCATGTATTTAATTTATTAATGGAAATGGAAATGTGCTCTACTTGGCAAGGTCGAGGCAATCTGGCTCATGGAAACTAAGATGCTGTTCTGTTGGCTTTGTAGAAATTCACTAAAATAGAACTTCCAAATGCTAACACAATGCTACAAGGAGGATAATTATTTTAGTTAAATGTCACTAATAATTAATGGGAAAAATTCCAATTTTTACTTACCAAAGAAAACTATGTGACTAACAGGTAGGTGACAAACGCACTTAATCACCACTTAATTGATGATTTTTAAATCTACAGATATCTGTTTTATGATGTATTTTAAAAGGAAATACATTTAAAATTTGAAGGCAGTACACTGCTATAAAAGAACTCCATGTGCCCAGTGTTGTGGCATAGTGGGTAAAGCCACCACCTGTGATACTGTTATCCCATATGGGTGCTGGTTCATGTCCCAGCTACTCCGCTTCTGATCCACAACCCTGCTTAGGCCCTGGAAAAAGCAGTGAAGGATGGCTCAAGTGTTAGGAACCCTGATATCCACGTAGTAGACCTGGATGACACTCTTGGCTCCTGGCTTCTATCCTGTCTATCTTGGCCTGGTACTGACCATTTAGGTTATCTGGGTAGTGAACCAGTGGATAGAGGATCTCTCTCTGTAATTCTTTTAATAAATAAATCTTAAAAAAAAAAACCCACAGCCTAGACTGAAATATTCTTTTTGAATATATAGGAAAGAGAATAGGCTTTCCTGGGAAACTGAAGACTTCATCAGGGTCCACTCCCCACCTGAACTTTTTTTCTTGAATCTCTATCTGTCCATATTGAGGTTGCATTGTTACTGTCAGAATTTCTGACTGACAATGTTAGGCACTAGGAATCATGGGGATGTCGTTGATGATTCTGTGAAATGCTGCAGTTAAAGGCATCCACTTGTGACTGTCAGAAAACTTTGCAAACCATAACTGTTGCCGGCGCCACAAGGTGGAGGATTAGCCTGTTAAGCCACAGCACCGGCCGGACCACACTATATTTGAGTCTGGCCTGGAACCCAAACAGGGGGCAGAGTACCCACCTAATCCAGCGAAAGAAAATCACATTCCTTTCTCTCTATCCCCCAAAAAAGGTGCTGAGCAATTGCCAGGGAGAAGGTACCATTCTGACACCAGTAGAGACTGTGGTGGCTCTTGTGCATACCCGTGACCAAGGATTTTACCAGACAGGAAAATCCATGTTCTTCACTGACTTTGAGTCTGGCTGGGAGGGCTGACAGGGGCTGGCACATATGTAGGTCTGTGACGTGCTCCCACCTCCAAGGTGGCACCAACAGGCATCTGGATCTGGGGATGTCTCTGCTCTCTGTGGATGCGGCAGAATCACACTTCCAAGAGGATCCTCTGTACTCTGTGCCTATGGGAATTCTGTGACTGCACAACAGAGCACGAGGTGTAGCTGGGTCTCTGGGCAATCACTATGTCTGGCGTCAGAGGCTCAGAACTCCCTAAAGCCTGGGGTGGGTACTGTAGCGGTCCTTGTTCATGCTGAGAACCTTTGTATTGGTTCATATGCTTCTACCGCACCCAATTTGTGTGTAACCTTGGATTCTCATTCCACCCAGAAGCACTGATCAGAGATCCCTGGCCACACACAACACACACCTGAAAGACTAGACACTCCACTAAGCTACAGAGGCATAGTCCAAAAATGAAATTCATCAGAGGAGAAAACCAACAAGTACTTTCATAAATGCCTAGAAATAAATGTAGAAACACAAGAAATAGGAATAAGGAAACAACATGACTTCCCCAAAGTAAAAATACCTTTCAATATTAGAATATGAAGGCAAAGAGAATGGTGAAATGCCTGAAAAGGCATTACAAATGTTTTCCCTGGTCTGAGGTACCTACTAGAGTAACAAAAACATGTAATATATATGAGTGAGATGGACATTTTGAGATTTGATGATGGTTATAGCCTTTGTATCTACTGTTGAGGAACAGAGCTTTATTCTTTTTCTTACTATTTTTCTTCCTACTATTACTATTTGTTGAATTCCTTACTTAGTGTAGGGTTAATCTTATGAGTATAAAATATACTGAGACTACATAATTGTAAAAATTAAAGCAGGGAATTGGAAAAGAAGGAAGAGGAGGGATGGGAGAACAGGCGGGTGGGAGGGTAGGGTGGGAAGTATAACTATAATCCTAAATTCGTATATATGAATACATTAAATTTTTTTCACCTAAAAAATTAGAAATAAAAAAATAATAAAATGTGCTGTTTGAGGCTTAAGAAGCCTTTGGGACTGACTCTTCACCTCCATACTCTATAGAAGGAGACACACAATACCACATTCCCATGCACCAGAGACTGCTTTACTTCCCTCATTCTTCCCATTTGTGAATAAAAATGTTTATTCTGGTTACTTTGTTTCACAGTTATGCACAAAATTATGCACAAAATGCATAACTTTCACTTCATAGGTTCCTGGACCTCAAGGCTCTATATCCTGGCCTTATGGAAAAGAGTGGGTAGCACTTCCCAGGGACAAGGAAGAATTTGTGTTTGTCATCATTGTGAGGAGGTAGCCAGCGCTCACTATGTGTAAAAGGAAGAGGTATTTGGTGAGTAGAATGTATAGGGTATGGTAGAAACTGGCTACACATTCTTGAACACAAAGAATAACATATTTCCTAATCTCATTGACAGCTAAGTTAAAAAATATGGCTGGCTTCTGGCAAACAGAATATGGACAGAAGTGATTCATCACCCTCCAGACATGGTCATAACAGATATTGGTTGACCCTAAGTGTTCTTTATATGTCATACTTGCCTGTTATGTCTGCTATTTTTGGCTGAATAAAGCCAGGATGAACAGAAAACCACACATTGCAAATAGCTTGGGCTCCTGAATACTGTTTGGGGAGAACTACTTAACATATATCAGATAGCAAGACATAAACTTCTGTTGTACTGTGCCACTTAGATTTTAGCATTTGTTGTTACAGTATAGCTTAAGCTACCCAACTTCTAAACACACACACACACGCACACACACACATATACATACACACACCCATGGTAAATTTTCCCATTATGATCCTTCTGAATCAAGTAATTGATATTTTTCTTGATAAATACATTACTAAGTATTTAATAGTTATTTCACAATACATTTATTAGGAGACAAAATATTTTATTCTTTCTTTCTTTCTTTGAAAGGCAGAGCAACAAAGAGAGAGAAAGAGAGAGAGAGAGAAATCTACCATCTGCTGGTTTACTCCCCAAATATGCACAAAAGCAAGGACTTGGCCAGGCTAAAGTCAGGAACCCAGATTTCCATACAAGTCTCCCACAGGGATGAGAGATGTCAGGGGCACAAGGACTTGGTTCATCATCTGCTGCTTTTCCATGTGCATTAGCAGGTAGCTGGACTAGAAATGGAGAGGCTTGAACTTACTTGAACCAGTACTTCAGTATGGGATACCAGCATCACTAGCAATGTTTTAACCCAGTGCACCACAACACTGGCCTCGGGAGATGTAAATAATTAAAGCTGAGAATGAAGTTGGTTAAATCACTGCTAGACACTGTAAAATCATTCAGAGTTTCTTTATTTCAATTTAAAGATAAGAAATCTGAAGCACAGAGGCGATATAACTTCCTACTTGAGTGAATACTCCTATTTTATATTCACTTCTCTTTCTTAAAGGCCTTCGTTTTCCTGTAGGTATAAATCCACCTTCCACACTCATTCCAGTTTTCTGAGTAGGGTATTACAGTTAGACCTCATCTATATACATTTCCATAGGTAAAAAAGGCTCAAGCAGGCATATGACTTAAGCTTGTCCAATCACAATGAATCTCAGACTTTGTATTGAGACTGGAAAAATGAGTTCTCCTTTTGCTTTTAATCTTGAGCAGCGATGGTTCACTTTCAAGAATTGCTGGAAACCATCTTTCAATTACATGGAGAAAAATATGCTTATAAGAAGAAGCCAAGCATAAGATTGGATGACTTACTTACAGTCTCATTTGATACTTTATACCTTTTTGGGCATGAAAGTATATTTATAACTGTCCATTCTTTTTAATAGATACAATGGATCATTTCTCCATTATTTTATAGCATGTTTGAGTTAGTTTACTCTCATACTCAATCATGCATCCTCAAATATATCTCCTTCCAGCCAGATAACAGCTGGAACAAACACCATCACACTATTTTTTCTCACTTGATGATGCTGTCTTACTTTTCTCTTGATAAAATATGGTTTGTGTTACATGAAGTTATTTATCTAAGTAAACATATTTATAGGACAACAATAATATGTTTGGATTTAGACTAGGAAGGAAATACAAGAGACGCTTACAATGTTATTGAGACATAAATAATATGCAGCTTATGAGAGAATTGTACAAAGTAAAATAATCAAGTATTAAATTATTAATTTATTGTTGATAGAGATAACATTAAAAGCTTTAGAACTAATTGGCTCTAACAATCTTTATGATAGTTATTTAAAATATACATAATTTATATAATTTTAAAACTTTTTTAATCTTTGAAAGAAAGAGAGATTCTCATTTACTGCTTCGCTCCCCAAAGACTGTAAGAGGCAGGCCTGGGCCAGACCATAACCAGAAGCCTGGAACTCAACCCAGTTCCCTATAAGTGCTCATGGGATCCAATTACTTGAGCCATCACCTGCTGCCTCCCTTGGTAGACATTAGCAGGAAGCTGGAATTGAGAGAACTGGGACTTGAACCGAGGCACTTTGATATGTGATCTAAGTGCACCATGCAACATCTTAACTGTCACATCAAATATCCACCCATAAAGATAGCATTTTAAATTGATCTAGAGATAATATAGAAAGAATACAGGAAGATAGCAAACTTTTAAACTTTCTTTATTAAATTACCTCAATCCAGAAAATATGATGTGACAGAGATAGGACTAATACTAATTAATTTAGTTCAATTTCTGAAGCTAGATAAGGAAACATGGCAGATAGCGTACACACACACACACACACATATCCAGATACACACACAAACCAATCTTGGTTTGAATACGAATGTTAAATTCACAGAGAAATTCCAAAAAGGTATCAAAAGAAAAACTCAATCATTATTTTTAAGTTCATTTTGAAGGTGAAAATGAATCATCTTAGAAATCCAAGGATGACTAAAAAGTATGAGTTTATTAGTATCATACAAAAACAAGGAAACTACGTCACCATTTCGATAAATGCTAATGAAGCAGTTGAAAAGATTTAACATTCATTATAGGTTAAGTAATTTTAGATAACAAAGAATAAAAGCTTTCTTTCATAATAATAAAGAGCTATGTGAAGCATGAAGTCCTTTTTACCAAACAGCTTTCCTTGATGTAGTAATTCAGCAATTAATAAACCTTCAAGTTCCTATAGGCTATCATTAATGTTGTACCCTCCAGGAAAATGAGAAAACTTTCTTAAGAGCATAAAATCAAAAATAGTTGATAGCATTTTTACCCAGACCCACTGATGAGACATAACCCCATGTCTCCAGGGACAGAATGAAATATTATCTAATTAATTTTCTAGTTATTAATTTATTTCCTCCTCTCCTACTATAGTTCAAATATATCTCTAAGTATAAAGTTAAATATGTGAACAAAAAAGTGATAGAATAAAATAAACAGATGCTACTTTATTATTTTGGGTAAGGAAGAACTTCCCACCATGACACAGTGAACATAGTAAAATAAGGAGAAGTCAGTTTGACTAAATTAAAATAACAATTCTGAAATGTAAAAGATAGACAAGATCAAAAGAAAATAAGATCACAGATAAAAATTAATGCATTTAATAGATAAAATGTTCTTACATTAATGAATAAAGAAGTCCTTCAGTGATAATGTTGAATATGAGCCAAGGGCATGGGCAAGCACTTCAGAGTAGAAATGCATTTGGTTGCTAAAGATATGAAAAATGAACTACATAAACTTGTACAAATACTATGTAATTTACTTGTTTATTTTTTTCTCATCTTCAAGAAAATATAATCTCCATAAGTTCAAAATGTTTTGATCTCATTTACTGATAAATAAAAAAGAACCTGGAAGAGTTGCACTCAGGTCTATACTAAGGCCTTCATACTCACTTGTCAAATGGCAGCCAATGATAATCAAAGATATGTGCTTGAAATAGCTCTCCATCATTTTCAAAGAGATTCCCCTTTTAGTAGTTATATTTCTTATAATTATTAGGATAATAGTATATTTTGACTTCTGAAACATAATAGACTTTTGTTGCTTTTACAAAACTAATAATATATTGAAACCAGACTGTATAAAAAGAACTCATTTTGTTCATACAAGGTATATATATGTATAGATGAGTAGTTTACTTGTACTTAAGTATGAAAATAATTTTTGAAATATAAGGGCTTTCTCAAAAGTTGCATAATATTACTGATTCTTTTATTATAACTTCTTTAATTTCAGATGGAATAATTTCTAAAAGACGCAGAATAGCTGTAATTACTAGAGTTGCTTTCCTATGGAGGGAATGACAAGTCTGAACTTTATTTAAAACAGTCTCATTCGCTGTGCTTTAGTTTCTGAAGGTTTATCATTTGTTTCTGTTTTGGCAAGCGATAGTTAAGCCAAGTAACTGCAACTTATCTATTCCTTTCTAGAACAATTGTTTTAAATGTTCAAAATCAAAAACTTAGGAACTAAAACAAACTTTTACAAATTACAAGCATAGAGTACTATATATGGTTTGTTGATCATGCATTAAAATTCTACTTCTGAGGCTAATAACCACCATTCTTTCAAAGTGTGAATGGATGAGGCAAGTATAATATTAAGAACTAAAATGCTTGTGAATTTTTATATTGGTGTCAAAATCACAGATAATGCTAACAGGATAGTTTGCTGAAGGATATAAATATGTGTGTGAGTGTGTGTGTCTATATATATATATATTTTTTTTTTCTTGCCCAAGCTGACACCACTCCAATTCCATCTTTAAATCCACAGAATATTTCATTTAAATGAACTTCAGGCTAGAATAATGGATGAAATTCGACTTTTAGCTCAATATAGTTGCATAACACTGATGGGCACTTCAAATCATGTTTTGATTTCAGTATCATGACTGGTTTGTTGAAAGCTAACACTACCACAATTGAACATGCTAGATCCTCGGTAAATTGTCTCTTTAAGTTACTTTGAAAATTTTATCTTGAATACTAGTAAATTAGTTAAGATACAATTTCACAAAATTTATAAACACCTTATATAATATAATCTCATTTAGTTTATATACTTCTTTCATTGAAGTATTTTATGACTTTTGCTCAGTTTATTTTCTCCCATACAGTGTTAAAAGTCCCTTCTCTTTCCATTGCATTCTAAGCACATATGTGTTAGTAAATATTTAATAGCCAGCTCTAACTGGATATAGTGGAAAATTCTCTAAGCTGTTTTAAAACATCTTTAACAGTACAAAATAAGTTTTTAGCCCACAGAAAAAAAATAATTGTTTTATGAATATGTTTACAAGTATAGGTACACAGAAAATAAATGGAAAATATATAACAGCATGTTACATATTTGGAATTATTTTTATTGCCCCTTTTAAAACTAAATATGAAGTTATCACACAAGATTGTTATGGGAATTATCAGTGTTAAACAAGTTTTTACACAAAAGAATATGATCCATAAATATATTGGCATTTGTATTGTTAGAAATTATAAATAATGGAATTCTAAACTAGCCCATCATACACAAGATAGCTCTATTTAATAAAAGCTTTACCATAAGTGCCAATAAAGTAGATCTGTACCCACTAGGAGTAATGAAATTATTGGAATATGGTGACTGATTAATAAATGTTGTTTGATAAATTATGTATTCTTTGTCATGGCCTTCCTATGCTCTCCAGCTTGTAAGTGTCACATTTTAAGCATCATGAGCCAAAAGTCATTTAATATAGTACCTCACAGAAACAGGATCTCTCATGAATTTTCTACTGTTTAGGAAAAGCATGATCCTGTCTTCCATATTGAAGGGCATGTTGATATAACATTCTGGGCTTAGCAAACAGATATCTAAGTAGGAATGGGAATAGTCACTCTTTGTGAGCAGGGTATTTTATATCAAAACATATTTTGGGTACTTTATATAGAAAAAAAAGCGTAATCTGCTAACAAACTCCTCATCCAGGTCTTTTAGGCTAGAATTTTGAATGAACATTCTACTAATAACTATAAAGAAACTGGCACACCTGCGCCAAGATCGGAGAGAGTAGAGAGTGCTGAGAAAGAGCCTTGAGCCCTGGATCCTTCCTTGAGCAGTAAGACCAGTGAGGGGTTTCCCATGCCCTGGGCCCTCCTTTGGGGAGTTCTTGGAGAAGTTCTTGTTGATGCTTCCCATCTCCTTTGCTTGGCCTTGCCCAGCACTCTCCAAGGCCTTCCAGCAACAAGAAGGCTATTTTCAAAATGATCAATCCTGAGGACGTAAAACACCTGCCAGATGACGAGAACACGCCCGAGAAGCGGACTGAAAAGATCTGGGGTTTCTTCAGAAAGAAGGACGATGATAAACTGACAGAGGAAGAAATCATTGAAGGAACCATGGCCAATAAGGAAATCCTGCGACTGATCCAGTTTGAGCCTCAAAAAGTGAAGGAAAGGATAAAAGAAAAGAAGCAATGATGCCAACTGCTCAGCCCTGCTCACTGCCCCCATGGCTCACATACACACCCACGAAAGCACACACACACACGTATGCACCTGTGCCCACACACACCCAGGGCCAGGAGACTGGCCCCCAGCACCACAGCCCAGCTCCCTGCCAAACTGAAGTGTTGTTGGCCATCCTTGTTCCCTCTGTGGTTAGTGTCCCTCTGGCCACGCTCGCCTGCCTGGCCCTTCTCCAGCCCCACGGCCCATGGCCCCCTGATAATCCCAAGATTAGCATCTAAGAGCCCTGAAGGTCACCCCGTGTAAGCTCCTTTGAGGATTGCTGGGTAAGCAGCTTCCAATAAATGCAAGAGGCCCTGGGCAAAATAAAAGAAAAAGCAAAACAAAACAAAACAAAAGAAACCAACAGTAATGGAAAACCTTTTAGAAGAATATTTTTAAAGTATGCTTACAGCAGTTACTTTTAAAATTATAGGACTCATTCAAAATATTGGGCACTTTAATTCTAAAAATTTCAGAATTTATTAATTTCATTAACATGTTAATGAATCTTAAATTTTCCAAGAAGGATCTGTGATATGGTGCATTAGCCAAATTTATTTGACCTCTGGACTCTGTCATCCCTCTGCACGGTCCTCTAACAATACATGCAAATGGAAATCAGAGTTCTGAGGAATGTACTTTGAAAAGTAATGATTTAAATCCATTGCAAATATACCATCAAACGAATGTTGGACAATATCCTATGAGATAATACAGGTCTGGTCTTATTCGTAATTATGTCATTAGAATAATCAAACTCCAGAAATCCTTTCTAGTTTTAGGATTGTTTGAAATAGGAAGCACAACAGAATTTCATTTAACTGCAATAGCTGGAGAATGAAGTATATGTTTAAAAGAATTTTCTGGCTGATTTGTTTATACAGTGAAACTTTCCCATGATATGGTTGTTGTTGCTGAGATAAAGGGAAATTTCTCTAAAACTTTATTATAGTATGCACACTTGTGCCAGCTGAGTTCCCAATTATAGTTTTAGAAATACAGAAATTTACCTATCACAAATTTTCAAAGAACCTACCTACACTGGTGGCAACAATGTCAACACAATTTGTAGGATATTTTATAAAAAGGAAAAGTTGCCTCTGATGAATTCTCTTAAGCAAAACAGAAATAAAAGAACAGATTTTTTTTTCCACATCTACAGAAGTTAAAGGCAATGACAGGTGTTTCAATACTAAACTTTAATTAGTAGTGTAAGAAGTCAATGGTATTTCTGACAAACAGCTGGGTAGTTAAAGTTCTTTTCAACTAAACTGATCCTTAAAATATAAAATTCAGTAACTTCTTTTAGCGGGGAAATCGTCAATGAATCTGAGCTAGATCAAAATATATGCAGGGACTTAAAAAGTGAATGGAAATGGAATTAAGACATCCATTTTGGTGCAAAACAATTCTGAAAGTCATGCACTGATAAGGGCTTCAAAAAAGTTTATGAAAAATTCTTATTACAAAAAAATAATGGATTTCTAAGTGTTTTGCACCATAATAAACATCTTTAATTCCATTTCCATGAATTTCTTTAAATTTCCAGATTTTTTTTCATAAGAAAATAAGAGTCACATTGGGGAAATTTTACAATTTCCATGAAAAAAACTGTATGAATATCTTAACCGGAACTGTCCTTCTAACACTGGAATGGAGCAAACTATCTCCAGTGTCAGAACCTTGTGAGATCCTCACTGCTCACTTGTTCCATGATTCTGGAACATATATGATTAAAGGAATAAGAGGAAAGTCATGATTCTTCCAATGCATATAGAAAAAGAAAGCTGCAACAGCCAAATGAACGTGAACACATGATGTACAAAATCCAAACAGATTCACTAAAGTCTTTTCATGACATTGAATCCTCCACTACCACTACTACCACCAATACTGATGACAGCATCAGTAAAAACAAGTTAGCACATTTTCCTACAAAGCTACTGCTGTGTTCATTTAACACAATGGCTTGTACTAAAATCACCTGGAAGCTGTGTTTAAAGACAATTACTGGGATCTACCCAGGAACTTTTGATTCAATAGCATGTGGAAAACAGAATTAAAAGATAAGTTTATGATGGTACAAAAATTCTGAAATACGTGTATACCCAAGGTCTTCAAGAAATGCTTGTGAGTACGGGTGTTGAGGCATAGTGGGTTAATTTGCCACTTGGGATGCTCACATCTTACATCAGAATGTCAGTTTGAGCCCTGGTTACTTCAACTTTCTGCTAATGCACATCCAGAGGGTGGCCTGTGATGGCTTAAGTACTTGAGTTCCTGCCAGCCACATGGGAGACCTTGATGGAGTTCCAGGCTCCTGGCTTTAGCCTAGCCCAGCCCTGGCTGTTGTGGGTATTTGGGGAGTGAACTGGTAGACGGAAGACATTTCTCTCCCTTTCCTTTCCTCCCTCTCCCTCTCTTTCTTTCTCTCTAGCTTTCAAATAAACATTTTTTATAAGTTCACAGAATATGTATATTATGTACAAAAGCTAGCACAGATGCAGATTAATAAAAAGATGATTACAATGGACACTCTTATTTATGATGTCAGTAATCACCCGAGGCTCTTGTCATGAGCTGCCAAGGCTATGGAAGCCTCTTGAGTTCACCAGCTCCGATCTTGTTTAGACAACGCCATATTCAAAGTGGAAGTTCTCTCTTCCCTTCAGAGAAAGGTCCTGCCTTCTTTGATGGCTCTTCTTTCTGCTAGCATCTCACTCACAGAGATCTTTCATTTAGGTCCTTTTTTTTTTTTTTTTGCCCGAGTGTCTTGGCTTTCCATGCCTGTGAAACTCTCATGGGATTTTTAGCTAGAACTGAATGCTTTAAGGGCTGAGTCTAAGGCCAGAGTGCTGTTTAGAGCATTTGCCATTCTATGAGTCTGCTGTGTATCCTGCTTCCCATGTAGGATCATTCTCTCCTTTTTAATTCTATCAATTATTATTTGCAGACTCTGGTCTTATTTATGTAATCCCTTTGACACTTAATCCTATTTTTGGTCAATTATGAACTTAAACTGATCACTTTAACAAGTAAGACAGCATTGGTATATGCCACCTTGATGGGATTAAATTGTTCAACAATGAGAGTCACTGTGCACAGGCTCCGCATGTAGGACCTCTGTCCTTAATGTGTTGTACTATGTGAATTAATGGTAGGAGGGAGGTTATGGGGGGAAAAGCCGCTATAATTCAAAAGTTGTACTTTGGAAATATATATTTATTAAATAAAAGTTTAAAAAAGATGATTACAGATTACTGTGAACAAGGCTTAGATGGCAATAGTAAGTTTCTGAAAAAATACTATATATATCAATTTTTTCACATCCTACATTTGGAATTTTGAAATATTTTTCTCCCTTTTCTCTGTGCTACATATTCATTCATTCATTTTGCAGGCAGTTTTATACTATTTGAATAGTTGATTGCTTTCTTTATAATGTAGTTATTCCTCTCTCCCATCACATTTAAGTCTCTGCCATACTATTTTGAATTTTGAAGGATAAGAATACTCAGACCAATTATATTTAAATAGTAATGCAATTATAATAAGGTCTGCATTAATAGAAAGGGGGTTCATTACTCTATTAGTATTACCTCCACCTTCCCATGGTCACTTCAAAGCTTTGGTTTCACAGGGAGACTTTCTGTGTCCATGGTATTGACATTTAAGAGATCAGATGTCTTAAAGAAAATAGTGACCAGAGGCACAGAAAAGGGTGAACATAATAATATCAAAAAATAAAATGGAAAGCCTCAATTCACAGTATGTGAATAATTCACAAATACCAAATTGGTATTTGAAGTTTCTCTTATCACTGCATATTTTCCTATAGGACCTCCATCTCCCTTAGTTCACATTATATCTTGTATCTAGCACAAACATAATGAGACCATACTAAAAATCAGGTACAGTTAAAGAGGAAATACACACATCTTATTAAGGAGAATACTAACTACTGTAAAAGGTTAAAATCTGTCTTCTTCATAATACCACTAGGTCATTTTTTATGTCTTACTTAGTCAAATTTAAGTGACAATAGACAATGCTTTATCTGGGTTTCTATTCCTGGCTACACAAAAGAATCAAATGGTGTGGTGGACAGAACAACGGCCCCATCATAAGTACATCCTAATCTTCAGCATCTGTGAAAACATAGGTTGCACGGCAGAGAAGAATGGATTTTGCAGATGCTGTTGAGTTTGCTGATCAGCTGCCTTTGAAATAAGATTATAGGGAATATCTCAGTAGTTCTAATGGAAACCCTTAAAAGTAAAAGAACGATTGGGAAGTAAGAAGCAGTGAAATGCCAGTTTAAAGAAAAGTTGACCTTATGGCCTGGCTTTGAAACAGGATAACTGGGCCATAACCCATGGAAAGCAAGAAGCCTGTAGAATTTTCTCTTAAAGACTCAAGAAAAGAATGCATGCTTGTAAAACCTTAATCTTAGTCCAAGGAGATGCCTTTTAGATTTATTATGCACAATACTATAAAATAATAAATGTGTTGTTTAATATACTAAGCTTGCAGTAATTTTCTCATCACAACAGTAGGAATTTAAGAAATTTAGAGACTTTTAAAGATCTGGAAGGCCAGGTCACACCCAGACTAATTATAATAATAAAGTCCAGGGGCCTTTGAGTGACTGGGAAATGGGAATGAGACTCTGGCATCAAAAATCTGCAATCTCCATAGAAGCTTCTAATGTGCAGTTATGTGTAAGATGGTATTCTTAGCATATTTGCCAGCATTCACAAGGAACTAAACAACCTTAAAATGAATAATATATTGGTGGTAGGGCTGGACCCATATGTCTTGCCATTCCCAGTATGGTATAGGATCAGAGAATCAACAACATTTCAAATTTTTTGTTAGCAAACACATAATCTGAGCTTAAAAGCCAGCACCCCCTGAGTCAGAATCTGCTTTTAAACACAAACATGTAGGTGATCTATATGGTAGGGGTAGAAAGGTGTGATACATTTCTTCATCCATCAAGGGTCACAGCTTATATCCATATAACAAAAGTCAAATGGGTTAACATGATAAAAGCATAACAAATTATATAATCAAACTTTTAATCACACCGGAGCCTTCAGAAATAAACATGGAAACATGTTTCTATGGTTGGGTTTAATGGACAACAGAGATGGAGAAATGTGATTGGGGAAAAGGGAATGATCTAATGGTAATAGAAGTTGGGTGAGAAACACAGCAATGCCCTGTGAGTTCAGATTGTCCCTGACCTTTCTGTGTAATATTCCTTCCTTCCAGGGATGGGGAAGGACCCTTTTGGAATGAAGGTCTTCAAGGGAGAAAGGAGAAGGTAGAGTGTGACATTTCTAGGAGGTATGCCTTGCTTTTGGGAGAGAGATTCTATTTTATGACACATCTTGGGAGAGAGAAATTCTGGATCTTGTGGCTCTTTTTTGAGGAGAAGCAATGAGAGATGGGAGGACAGAAGAAAAATATATTTCTGAGGCTGATTCTGAGGCTTTCCAAACTCCCATAGGTCAAAGTACATAGCATGCCAAAGCATCGTACCTTGAAGCAATTCAATATTAAGAAATAATGTGCACTGATGGTTGCTTTCCTAGTCCAAGGTATTTTTAATACATGCTTACAGATATTTTAAACTCATCATTTAGGTAAGTTTTAAAGTATGTAATGAATATGAGTCATTTGACAAAAAAATTGCTTCCCTCTCTTTCTCCTTTTATCATTTCCTCTCTCCCTTTCTTCCTTAATTTCTTTTTTCTCTCCCTCTCCCTTACTTTTTCTCCCTTCCCTCTATCTCCTATTTCTTTCACTTTCTCCTACCGTACTTTCACCTCTTTACATCATTCTCCTCCTCATCCTCCTCCTTCCTCTATTCCCCCCTGCATTTTCCTTTATTTATCCTCAGTGCAGAAGACTTATTTCTCAATTAATAATTGAACTGCAACAAAGATAAAAATATATCAGCCAATATATACTATTACAAAATAGCAATACAACTTAGAATGCAAAAAAGAAAAAGTAACAATTTAATTTAGACTCAGTTTTCTAATACTTTTTATCCATACTAATTTATCATGTTCTGGAGGTGTGGATCAAAATTTATCAGCTTTCTTTTAAATCCTCCATATTTTAAAGCCTCACTTGAGATTATTTTCCCATGAGTATTGTCATA
This sequence comes from Lepus europaeus, assembly GCF_033115175.1. Lineage (NCBI taxonomy): Eukaryota > Metazoa > Chordata > Mammalia > Lagomorpha > Leporidae > Lepus > Lepus europaeus. The sequence continues at coordinate 118,213,699 of NC_084830.1, read as the reverse complement.
AATGTCTTGCTTACATAAAAGTTAAATTCATTTTATAAGTCTAAGTTTGGTGAAACAATGACAATGGCTTAGCAAAATCTGAAACTGACAAATAGGAGATTGCAAATTGCAGTGCCTTTCTCCATCCTTAGCCCACAGAAGCATCACTATTCCATCAGGATTCTCTACTGTGCTGAACTCAAGGACTGTTTGCAAAAGCTTCTCAAGATAGTGCTTTAGACAGCAATTCAACAAAGGATTTTTTAAAACTTTAATTCTTTAACTAAATTGCTACAACAAAATATAGGTCTATTATTCTAATTTTATAAATGAGGACATTAAAATCTAGAGGACTTCAGTTACTCATTCAAGAAAAATGTGGAAATAACATTCCATCCAGGGTTTCTCTGGTTCCAAGGCCCATGCTGTTAAAACTCCATAGCCTGCCTTAGTGTGCCCTGATTTACTGGTGATTGGAATGACAGGAAGCCAAATACTCAAGCACTTTCACTTGAGATGTCTTAGAACCACTATGAATCCTTCTCAAGCAGCCAATTATGTTTAAAATTGTGCTGTACGAGTTCTATAACAAAGTCCATTTAAAAGGCGGGGGGAGTCAACACAGTGAAACAGCAGGTTAATGTGATACCAGCATCCCATGGGGCACCAGTTTGAGTACAGACTGTCCCATTTGCAAACCTGCCTGGGAAAGCAGCTTCTGAAGGCCCATGTGTGAGGTGCCCCTGAACTCATGTGGGAGACCTGGGAGAGTTCCAGGCTCTTGGCTTCACCATTACAGCCATTTGAGGAGTAAACAACTGAATGGAAGATGTCTGTCTCTCCCCTTGCACTCCATAACTTTGCCTTTCAAGTCAATATCTTTTTTTGGAAAAAGAAGTTCATTTATGGAGCACATCCCTGTTCTGGAGAGCTACCATTGTAGAGAATAGTGATATATTAATTATGTGCTATCCCACATCAAGAAATAAGCTTTATAGATTTAAAACCAATGGTTTATTAGGCTGAATTTTAGTTATTCCTAAAAGTCAATAAGAAATTTCCAATTTTACAGGCAGTCTTTGCAACATGTTTATGTATACTTTGCCATCTGCAGAACACTACTTTTTCAAAGCATCAATATGATTAAAGTGGTTCACTAAGATAAGGCATCATGCAATAGCTGCAATCTATCTGTTATTGTAGAAGGAGGGAAGGAGAAACTTACTGATATCACACTGCATACGACTAAGGACAAATAAATGGTTTCTGCTTTGAGATTGTTATCCAGGACTATCCCTCAAGGACAGATCCGCCTATTAGCTACTTGGCAATGACCTGTGTTCCCCACCAAGTAGACATCTGAAAGGCTGTTTCTGCAGGAAATGCCAGGCAGGATTTCTGGTCTTCCTTATAGCCATTAAGTGTTATAAGTCACACCCCTGACTGTGTCTATGCGTACGTGACAATATGTGATGAGACAGAAAAAGCCACTCCATCCAATATGCCACTGATTTCTAAGATGACCACAAACGGGGAAGACAGAAGTTAAAGATCACTGCCAGTTACAGAATAATTAATTTTAAATAGTTTTATTACAAGAACAGAAATTAATATCCAGGAATGCCAACTTTTAGATCAGCCTCAGTTTGAGTCCTGGCTTCACCAGTCACTGGTTTATTGGGCAGGTCATTTAACAGTTCTGTGTTTCAAACTCCCCTACAGAAAATGTGAATAATATCTAATTTCACAGTTATTATAAAAATAAATGTTAGGATTTCCTATTATTTCTGTCTTATTCTTAATCACATATATTTTTATCATCTAAGTTCAGTATTAAAGGCAAAACACTTTCACTGGTTTCCTTGTACAGAACTATCCCTATTTATATAATTAGTGTTGAATACACAGTTTTCATCTAAAACAAGAGATTGCTGCTGACAAATACTATGATGCAGTATATTCATTAAAGAGTGACTAGCTTCCATTGATACTCCACTATGTACAATTGCTTTGTAAAATCTTTATAAAATACTAAGGTAAAGTAAAATCATTTACCTAGGTAAAAATTTAAAAGTGTATATATAAAATCTGTCCCTGAAGCACTCACAGTCCAACAGGAAAAATCATGTAAATGAACACTTTATCTCATAAAATTATAGGAACAGAGAGGCCTGATTAAGAAACGAATGACGAGAAATGCTGTATTTCAAAGGGGCACTGAGTAATAACATTTTACAATTTTTATTTATTTGAAAGGTAAAGAGACAGAGAAAGAAGGAGACAGAGAGATTACCCATCCTCTAGTACACTCGCCATATTCTTGCAGAAAGCAGGGCTGGGTTAGGCCAAAGCCAGGATCCTGGAACTCAATCTAGGTTTCCCGCATAGGTGGGAAGAACCAAGCACCTGAGCCATTATCTGCTGTCTCCTGGGTACACAGTAACAGGAAGACTGAAACAAAATTGGAGCCAGGACTGAAAATCAACACTCTAATATGTTCTGAATGGCACCTTAACTACTGTGCCAAACTGGCTACCTTAAGTAGAATTTTATTGGCAACATGGCAAATTAAAGAAAACATCAGGTAAAATACCTGGAAACAAACCAGGAAAGACCTAGAATGCCAATATTTCAATATTTAATGCTTTGAATAGAAGGAACTTCAAAAGTTTGTACAGAAAAAGAGTGGCAGAAGTCCATCAATATAAATAACCAATAAAATAAAAACCAAAGTCTTTTCTTAGCCAAATATATAAATTTTCTATTCTGGTAACAATAGTGTTTCTAGGATGCTAGAATTTTCTGTTCTATTCACAAATGTATGTGGGTGCCTATGTACTATAAATATATTTCTATGCATGACTTGCAAATGAAAAGATGAATATAGGATGCAAGGCTCTCAAAATGACACAGTAAGGAGCTTGGAGGACAATCTTCCCAGTAAAATGAAGATTTTATTGTTGGAAACCATAAAGAATTAACATCTATAGAAATTCCCTCAGAGAATACAACAAATGAAGAAAGAGTAACAAGGAAAATCTCCTAATATCAGTAAGAATAGTGAGAATCTGTAGCATTAGCGTCTTGATCCACTCCCTTTCTTCCCCTATCCTAGCCTGCATGATGAAAATACCACTGCAGTTCTGTGGGTGAACTAGGAACGCAAGGCTCCTGCCTGCAGTCCCCTCTCTCCTAGGCTACCACCCATGACTCTCTGCAGCTCTACATGATGGCATATCATCATTATCATAATCATCACAGAGTATGGATACTCCATGCCCAAGTCATTGAAAATAATGGATATCCTAATAGATAGTAACTAAGGAAGGCAAGCAGCTCCATCATACAACGCCAGAGGCAAAACACATGCACAGTCAGAAGTTTAATATATAGAATCTGGGAAGGAGATATCCAAGAAGTGCACTCCTGGAATCACAGTCAACCCTTGGAGTCAGGAAGGCTGTGTACTTAACTGGGCTCCATTCATTCATAGCTATCAAAACAGGACATGGGGCAGGCGTGAAAGTATTCTCCAAGTTACAAACCTATAAACACAGGACATATATCTAACTTACACAAATGACTTAAATTCAACTTTAGCTTAACACTGACGGACAAGATTTTCTCATTCAAGTTGCACTACTTGGAAGTTAAATTTAGGAATAAGTCATATACACCACTAGCAATCTGGAAGAGCATGCATGCGCAATGCTGTTTTTTCAGGTAATGAGAGAAGTAACAACCAAGTTATTAGTTCCAGGTGAATGTAAGTAAAAAAAAAAAAAATCAAACACTCTGAACAGTGACGGTATCCTGAAAGTAAGTTCATACATGTCCAGCATTATAGGGTAAAGATCTTATCGGCTAAGGGGGCTTAAGCACAACATTTGACCAACAAGGACACTATGCTGATTAAGGCTGACCTTTAAGCAGTCAAGTTAAAGAGTAAAACAAAGAAAAATATCAATCAAGGACATTAGAAACTGCATGCTGCAAGGTAATGAGCAGTATGGAATTTGTTCATCCATGTGAACAAATAAACAAATGACCAATAAAATAGCTTCCCTTTCCATAAAGGCTTCATATCCACAGTTGTGGAAATGGGTTCTGTCCCGGTTGCTCCTCTTCCAGTCCAGCTCTCTGCTGTGGCCCGGGAAGGCAGTGGAGGATGGCCCAAGTGCTTGGGCCCTGCACCCGCATGGGGGACCAGGAGGAAGCACCTGGCTCCTGGCTTCGGATCGGTGCAGCATGCTGGACTTAGCGGCCATTTGGGGGATGAACCAACGGAAGGAAGACCTTTCTCTCTGTCTTTCTCTCTCACTGTCTAACTCTGCCTGTCAAAAAAAAAAGTTGTGCATACAGATAGACACTACTTAAAATAGCTAAATAAAATTTCTAGAGTTAAAAAAGACAATAAGCAAAATGAAAAGTTAACAATAGTGTAACAGGCATTCATAATAGCATTAAAACCCTGGTTTCTAAAAATCTATAACTTTCTTACAAAGGCCTTAAAAGTTTTAACTCATGCTAGCACCAACCCAAAATTTGAAAGTGCAGACTCTTCTAAATGAGATATATATGAGGTTCAAAGTATGAGTCATCCTGAAGCAATTTGTCTCCAGCTGTGAACCTGTGCAATCAGACAAATAATGTGCTTCAAAAATACAGTGTAGGCTGCATGGTCACACTGCTGGTGTTTTCTCTTGAATATGTGTTTTCATTCTCTGAAAGGTGGCCAGGCTGAAAATCATACACATCTTAAAGTTCCACTCCCCTTTGATTATAAATTTCATCTTTAATCATCTATCTCCTCTTGCATTTTATTATATGCAGCCAAACAAGCCATACTATATCATCAACACTCTGCTTAGAGAGTTCTTCCACCAAATAACTTATTGCTCATGGTTTCCTCCTTTCACAAAACACTAGGATAGAAACATAATTAAGCCAAGTTCTCTGCTATTTTAAAACAAAGGTAGCCCTTCCTCTAGTTTCCAGTAAGAAACTCCTCATTTCTACCTCGGACCTCACTAGAATGTGTGTTATCATCCATTTTCCTCCAAAGTTCACCATCATTGGGAAAACTCTAAGAAGCTTAGGTTGTCTCTATAGTTCTCTTGCTCTGATCTCTTTTCACAGCCACATATGTTTTTCTACTACTTACTTCTAAATTATCTTACCCTCTGTCCACTACCCAGTTCCCAACTTGCTTCCACATTTTTAGGTATGTCTTAGAGTGGCACCACATTTCTTGTTATCAAGATTGATTTTAGCCCATTTCTGCAGTCATAACAAAATTTGTTAGGTTGAATAATTTACAAATTATAGAAATTTATTTATCAGAGTTCTGGAGGCTAGAAAGTCCAAGTCAGGGTACTATCAGATTTGGTCTGATAAGAGGTCTCTCTTTGCTCAGTAGATGCCACCTTGTTTCTGTGTCCTCATATGGCAGAAAGGCAAACACCTGGCTCCTAATTCTCTTATTAGGTCAGTGATCCCATTTATGAGGACTCTGCCCTTATGATTCAGTCATCTTCTAAATGTCCTACTTCTTAGCACTTTATCACATTGGCAGCTAACTTTCAACATGTAAATTTTAGTGGGACACAACACATTCTGACAATAACACAGATCTACTAGATAATGACTTTATAATAATTGTCTTAAAGATGCACAAAGAACTAAAGGAAGTCATAGAGAAAGTAAAAAATACATGAATGAAGTTAAAATACTGATAAGGAGATATGAAACATAAAATAAATCCAAGAAATAAATTCTAGAATCACAAAGTATAATAACTGAAATTAAAAATTCACCAAGTGGGGGTTGGCATTGGAGCAGAGAGGGTTAAGCCACTGCCTGGGATACTTCTTTTCCATATTCCAGGTCCTGGGATGAAGTCCCACCTCTACTTCTCATCCAGCTCCCTGCACATGTACCTGGGAGGCAGCAGATATCGGCTCAAGTATTGAGGTTTTTGCCACCCAGAAACCTGGCTTGAGTCTGGTGCAGGCATTTGCAGAGTGAACCAAGGGATAGAAGAGCTCTCACTCTCTTCTCTCTCTGTGTTTCTGTATGCCCCTCTTCTTTCCTCTTTCTCTGTCTCTCTCTGTCTCTAACTTTTCAAATAAAATGAAATAAATCAAAATTTTAAACAGCAAAAATAAATCAACGATCTAAGTCAAAGACCCCAAACTACACAATTCCTAAAATAAAACATAGGTCTAAAGGTTAAAAACATTGACTTTGACAATGATTTCTTGAATATAACATTAAAGCAGAAAAAAGACAAATTGGACATATATAAACATACCTTTATATCTATTTCTATATCTATATCTAATCTTCAAAAGACATTATCAACAGAGTAAAAAGGCTAGCCACATAATTAAAGAAAATTTTTTAAGATTTTATTTATTTATTTGAGAGGTAGAGTTACAGAGAGTGAGAGAGAAAAACAGAGAGAAAGGTCTTCCTTTTGTTGGTTCACTCTCCAAATGGCCACAACTGTGCTGACCTGAAGCCAAGAACTAGGAGCCTCTTCCAGGTCTCCCACATGGGTGCAGGGGCCCAAGATCTTGAGTCATCTTGTACTGTGTTCTCAGGCCACAGCAGAGAGCTGGATTGGAAGAGGAGCAGCCAGAACTAGAACTAGCACCCATTTGGGATGCTGGCGCCGCAGATGGAGGATTAACCAAGTGAGCCATGGCGCCAGCCCTGATCCAGGTCCCTGCTAATGATCCTGCAAAAGCAGCAGAGATGTCCCAAGTCCTTATACCCCTGCAACCATGTGGGAGATCGAGAAGAAGCTCCTGGCTTTGGCCATTTGAACCAGTGGATGGAAGATCTTTCTCTCTCCCTCTTCCTTTCTATTTGTGCCTTTGAAATAAATCAATCTTTAAAAAAAGCCTACACATTAATTCAAATATGGACAAAAGATTTTGCTACGGATTGGATATAGTTTGAACGTACCCCAGTCTTCATGCACTGAAATTTAACCCTTATTCTGAGGTAGTGAGAAAATGGAAACTTATTCTGATTAAGATGTTAAGATATGGGTTTTTTAGGAAGTTGTTAAGATTATATGAGGCCATTATGATAGAGCAACTGTGATTGAATCCTGATGACTTTATGACCAGAGAGAATACATATAAATACAAACACATGTGCTCCCTATCTTCTGCCACATGATGCCACATGTCACCTTGGACTCTGCCAGAAAGCCGTTACAAGATGCAGCCCATTGACCTTACACCTCCAGAACTATGATGTTAAATAAACTTATGGGAATGGGTGTTTGGCATAACAATTAATAAATGCATATACCATGTCAGGGTATTTGGGTTTAGTTCTTGGCTCTAACTCCAACTTCTATTCCAGATCCCTGTTAATGATGACCATGGGATGCAGCAGTAATAGCCCAAGTAATTGGGTTCCTGACACCCGTGAGAGACTTAGATTTCTTTCCATCTTCTGGCTTTGGCCTGGCCCAGTTCTGGTTGTTGAGGTGGTCATTTGGTGAATTAATCAGTAAATGGTAACTCTGTCTGTCTGTCTCTGGAAAACTAAAAAGAAATAATTCTTTTGAGAAATATATAAAATATATAAAATAAATTTCTGTTTTTTATAAAGCATCCTGATTCAGGTACTCTGTTTTAGTAATGAAAAATGGATGCGTATGGATGAATACCGACAATTCTCCAAGGAAGTTATACTAATAGTAAATACCACAAGAAAAGATGCTCAACATTACTAACCATCACAAATCAAAACTTTAATGAGATATAATCTTATACCAATTAGTATGGCTACTAATTAAACAAAAGGTCCAGAAAATAATAAGTTTTGGCAAGGAAGTAAAGATACTGCAACACTTGTGCACTTCTGGTAAGAATGTACACTCATTGTGGAAAATCATATGGTCACTTTTCAAACAAATAAAAATAGAGTTTCTTTATAATTTAGAAATTTTGTTTTCTCCTAGAAACCTTTTATCTAAGATATATAAACTTCATGAATTTAATAAATACAACTTCAGGAACATGGCTATTTGTCCAAAATAACTGAAGTAGGAAATTGAAGAGATCACTTACACTTAACAGATCCCATAGCAGTCTTACGCACAATAGATGAAACATGGAAGTAAGCCATGTGTTCACTGATGGATAAATCGATAATCAATATACAGTATATGCATACAAGGGAGTAATATTCTAAACAAGGAGGATATTATGCTCTAGGTGACAATATGGGTTAAGGAACTTACGCCAAAACACAAATACTATATGATCCACTTATATGAGGGAATAAGAAATCACACATGACCGGCACTGTGGCGCAGTGGGTTAACGCCCTAGGCTGAAATGCCGGCATCCCATATGGGCGCCAGTTCGAGTCCTGGCTATTCCTGTTAAGTATATTTTATAATATACAAATTAGAAGTAAAAATTTGAAATCTCTCTTAACAATAATCTTATCTTCAAACATCAAAAAGAGAAAATGAAGATCAATCTAAATTCAAACCAAAAGACAAAAATGAAAACATAAATTAATAAGATAATAGAAAAACCATTACAAAAAAAAATGAACCATCTATCTAATGGTGAGAGAGTGAGTATTTCTCCACTGAGACTATGAAAAATATAAGGGTACTTATTCTTGCCACTTCTAACATTGCATCAGGGGTTCAAGTAAACTGGTCAAGTAAATGGGGAAAAAATAAGAAATTAAAAACATCCAGATTGGAAAGGAAAATGTGAAAACTATACATACTTGAAAATTACATAGTCTTATGTATAGACAACTCTAGAAATCTCCTGCAGCAGATATTAGATGTAGGGACAAGTGCTTGAGGAGCACTTAAGACACTGCTTAGTATATCCTCCTCCCGTATCAGAGTACCTGTGTGCAAGGACTGGCTCTGCTATGATTCTTGATTCCTGCTAATCTATACTCTGGGACTTAAGCAGGTGATGACCCAGACACTCGGGTCCCTGATACCCACAAGAAAGACTCAGATTGAGGTGCAGGCTCCTGGTCTTAGCGTGATATAGCCTTGGCTGTTGTGGGCATTTGGGAGAGAACCAATACATAGGAGATCTTTCTCTTTGCGTCTCGGTACCTCTCTCTATCTTTCTCTGCCTTTCAAATAAGTTTTTTTTTAATTATAATTTTTTTAAATTTTTATTTATTTATTTTTTGACAGGCAGAGTGGATAGTGAGAGAGAGACAGAGAGAAAGGTCTTCCTTTTTGCCGTTGGTTCACCCTCCAATGGCCTCTGCGGCCAGCGCATCGTGCTGATCCGAAGCCAGGAGCCAGGTGCTTCTCCTGGTCTCCCATGCGAGTGCAGGGCCCAAACACTTGGGCCATCCTCCACTGCACTCCCAGGCCATAGCAGAGAGCTGGCCTGGAAGAGGGGCAACCGGGATAGAATCCAGTGCCCCAACCGGGACTAGAACCCAGTGTGCCGGCACCGCAAGGCGGAGGATTAGCCTGTTAAGCCACGGCGCCGGCTCAAATAAGTTTTAAGAAAGATAAAAACACAAATATGGGGATTAATAAATGGGTAAAGCAGATTTGCAAATATCTTAGTTGCTGCCTGTTATTGTACCAAAATATCTGAGACCAGGTAATTCATAGTATAGAAGATTATCTGACTCACAATTCTATAAGCTAGGAAGTCTAAAAGCAGGGTACAAGGTTCTGCTGATGCTATAACATAATATTGTGGGATATATATGTGATGCTATAACATAATATTGTGGGAGGACATCACATGATGAGATAGAGCTAACATATTAAATTGGGCCTCTCTTCTTTTTATAAAGCCACTAAAGCCATTATGGAGTCACTACATTTAAGATCTTATCTAACCCTATTTTTAAACAAATATATTTATTTGAAAGGCAGAGAAAGACAGAGATAGAGTGAGAGGGCCAGAGGGCCAGAAAGCCAGAGCAAGAGAGCGAGAGAGCGAGAGAAAGTGAGAGAGAGAGAGAGAGAGAGGGAGAGAGATTAGCCATTCACTGCTTGATTCCCCAAATGCCCACAACAGCCAAGGCTTTCGAGTGAAAGCTAGGAGCCAAGAACTCTATCTGGATCTCTTATATGGGTGGCAGGGAGCCAAGTACTTGGGCCATCTTCTGCTCCCTTCCAGGTAGATTAACAAGAATCTAGACTGGAAAGGCTATCTGGAACTTGAATCAGGCACTCCAATATGGAATTGCAAATGGTGGCTTAAATGGCTGTGCCACAACACTGGCCCCTGACAATTTTTCAAATATGCTGGCTCATTTTTTTTCTTGTTCAATAAAGATTCTTCTAATCTATATTCTGATTCTGTGAATCTGTGAATAGCAGCTCTGTCTATCTTTCTCACTTTCCTCTGTCTCTCTGCCACTTACATAAATAAATAAAAAATCACCCTGATTACTGAGGGAAGGATAAATAACAGGAAAGAGTAGAAAGGTAGAACAAGGTATAGGACTGTAAAAAAAAAAAAAAAGCAAAGCAAAATAAATGTTCACAGGTAACTGTGTTTCTAAGTCAAAAAGAGATGGTGGTGTCTTGGATTAGTGCAGTATCAGACCTAGTCACAGATAGAGATCAGAAATAAAATTCATCTCTTAGAGGTTCTACAGCTCTTAAGTAAAGAGTACATGAAACTCCTTCTGTCTGTGCAACATTTGTTCTTTATCACTGAACTAGATGGATAATTGTGTCCTTATATACTAAATCATCAAGGACACCTTTTTTGGGGGTAATTTTAGATAATAAAATTGGCTTTATGACCTCCAAAGCAAGTACTTTAATGTAAAAAGATTTATTTTGCATTTATTTGAAAGAGAGATTCAGAGAAGGAGAGACAGAAAAAGAGATATTTCATCCACTGATTAACTCCCCAAATGGCAGCAATAGCAGAGATCCATGCCTGGCTGAAATCAGGAGTATGGACCTCCATCCTGGTCTCCAACATGGATGTCAAGGGCCCAAGTACTTAGGGCAACACCTGATGCTTTCCCAGGACCATTAACAGGAAGCTGGTTCAGAAGTTGGAGTAGCAACAATTCAAACAAGCACTTCCATATGGGATGCTGGCATTCCAAGGAGAGGCTTAACCTACTGAGCCACAGTGTTGTACCCCAAAGCAAACACTCTTTATTGAATACAATAATTAATTTATTCCACTTTAGTACTAAAAATAAACAATGAACTTTTTAATGTGCTTTTATTTGTTAATTCTAAAATACATGGGTGGATTTTTTTCCAGATTAGTCATAGTTAAGGGCTAATGGTGTAGGAAGAGAAGAAAAAGCAAAGGGGAATTAATAATTTAGAAAAATAATATTCCTATTTTCTAGACCTGACCCAATATGGAAACACATAGTAAAGAGTTAAGCATGGGGACCTCATGATTGAAAATTTAAAATAAGAGATGAAGTACTGATTTGTTTCTCCTTTTATCAAAAACTACAGAGAGTCATATAGTTTGTTGTTCCTACTGAGTAAGCACCATGGCAGAAAAGCAAGAACAGATGACTTCACTGAGTAAAACAGGAAAAGAATGCCGCAATTAAGTTTTAGTTATGATTTAATGTGCTATGAATTGGTCAAGGGCTTAGGTGTCTAACAGACATGAAGTCAAATACATACTACACTTATCCAGCCACGTGGGTCACCTTAGAAAGTTAAGTAATTCATTTGCTATAGATTCCTTACATTAAAAACATATTCTGAACTGCATCTGAAGTTATATAAAATCCCACAATCATCATGATTTCAGCTTCCTTTACTAGCTATTATTCACTATTTTATATATCTATGAAAATAACGATATATAATATTAGATCTCAATGTCCTTTATGCTCAGGTACAAAAAAAAAGAAAGAAAACTAACACAACCCATGGTGTACATGGTATACATTTCCTGGAAAAGGAAAGAAAATCCTTAAAGTGAGAAACTGAATGGTATCTGAGGTTGCTATTATTTTTTACCTCATCTTGTGTTTGTTAAAATGATTTTAAAAGGCAGTGAACTGGAGGATGTATTGGTAATCAGGCTAAGTGGCTACGTATTTTAATCCTCTCATGGAAAGTGCTCCAGTGAGAAGGACTTTTGTTTGGGTGTGTGCCAAATGGCTATACTAAGAATGGAAATCTGAGCAAAGCTCCCTTTCACTTAACCAGGCCTATCTTCCTCATCCCAATATGGTTCATTAAAAAAAATAAAAAACAGAGAAAGACTTCAATGGGCTGGGCATCATGAACAAAGAGAAAGTAACATGATTACAGCTTTAAAATATCGGTGAAGTACTGGAGTTGTGGAAAGCAGGTTACCCATCCCAAATCTGAGTGCTGGTTTAAGCCTGGATTACCCCATGGTGCCAATCTAGCTTCATGTTAATATTCTTGCCCCCAAGGACTTGGGTTTCTGCCACCCACATGGGAGACCTAAAGGGAGTAGCTGAATTCTGACATATGTATGGACTAACCCTGGCTGTTACAGGCACTTTAGGAGTGATTGGTAGATGGAAGATCTCTCTCTCTCTTTCTCATCTGTGTGTGTGTGTGTGTATTTGTTTCCCACTTTCTCTGTCATGTCACTATTTCTTTCAAATAAATAAGTAAAATATTTTTTTAATTTCAAAAAATAAATGCATAACATATTGGTGTTAGAAGAATAGCACATGTGAACAGGAGCAGCAAAAAATAAAGAACTGTGTGATTCTGTTCACAGTAGCAATTGTACATCCCATGTAAGCCAGAGAACTAATGCCACGTCAGAGTGTCAGGGAGACTTCAGTAGTTAGATGTAGATTTAGATTGAGTCTCAAATGTTACTTAAGAAGTGGCCATGTAGAAAAGAAGGGAGAGCTAGACTTCAAATCAGACAAAGCCATTTGTAAGTCCCTGTTCTATTAGTTACGAAATGCACAGCTCTTAGAAAATTATTAGCCATTGGATTAGTTGATGGTATACTAGAATTTTATAGGATCTATAATGTAAGACTACCATGAGGTTTCAAGGACAGGATGCTGATGAGTGGCTTCACATAGACTCTCATATAGAATGTTTTCTCAGTAAGATGAAAATTGTTATTTATCTCTGTTACTTAAACTACTATTATTAACGAGGATAACAAAACTGATCTTAGATGATTATTGTCTATAAAAGATTTTAACATAGTAACTAGCTATTACAGTTTTCATACAAAATATCTGCAAGTGCATTTGGAGGTTGGAGTCAGTGTTTCTAAAGCAGTGGACACAAAAGCTTGTGAAAAAAGCAGCACAGAGGTTGAATTCAATTCCAGAAGAACAAAAAGGGGAAAAAAAAGAGTTTAGTACTGGAAGATGTTGGTTAAATGTGTTGAGATGGGAAGGCTAGAAGCCCTCTGCTTTAGTTTAGATAAGCAATTTGTTTAATCATTTGTTGCAATTGTATTACAGTAATATAATGGCCTCCACACGAGGTATAGACAAAGATTTTGAAAACACAAGGCAGCTCATCAGAGTGGAATGGGGCCATTATTTCCTTTGGGTAGGATTCATTTCTCTTGCATGAAAACACCCAGTGCTTTTCCTTTTTCCATCCAACATTTCTAGTGGAAATAATTTATGGTAATACAGGCAGATAGCACAGAGCATGTAAGAAGATGAAATAAATTTGAGTCTCAAATGAGAAATACTGGAATGTTGACAATAACAAGATGGTCCTTTGGAATCAGAGCAGGTCTCATTATTTTTCACACTGATCAACAGGGGATTTGGCTGAAAAGGGTGGTTAAGTAGCTGAAGTTTTAGTTTCGACTTCCTTTACCTCCAAAGAGACAATTACTGTCAGAGTCATTTAATCTTCCCAAATCCACAGAAAAAATCCTATGCAATTTATAATTTAAGGTATTGTTAGAAACATTCTCAAATACTACAAGTCTGTCAGTTCTATAAGGGCATTTAAATTTTCTCTGACCGTGTTTTCTTGTGGCTTTAATTCAAATTTTCCTTTTTTGCTTCCTTTTCTAGGATTAGGAGCCAATTAAAATTAACAAGTTTGTGATATTTTTGCAAATTACTTATTTGAGTATGTTATTAAGCACATTTGAGCTCTAGGAAGTTGAGCTAAAATAAATAATATAAATATTACTCAGCTAGAAATAAATTAACATTCACTTTTTACAATATAATCAATTAGGGTAACTATAGACAGATTAGTCAACAAGATAAAAATGATTGATTTCAGTTAATTAGAACAAATGAAAAATGTAGTTTTAAAATTATACTGATTATATGAGGATACTTCACAAAGTTCATCTAAATGTAATTAGTTTATCTTAGAGCAGAAATTAAAATTCATGCATAATTTGTTCAAAACGTGCATTTTCCATGAACTTTTAAAGACCCCCTAGCATATTTCTTCAAACCAAGAGGATTATCTTTTCAAACACTGAAAAAATATTTGTTATAGACTTTTTTTACTATTCTGATTCTAATTTCTGTAAGCATGGGCTTTAACAAGAGTCGCTAGGATTATACACACAAAGTGTATTTACCTCAAAGTAGACATCAATATTTGTTTATGAGACTCTTAATGCTGCTGACTCTGAATTCAGCTGCAAATCTTTTTTAACCCTGAATCAATCCTAGTAGTTCATCCCTCATCTTAGCACCTATTCCCATTCCCTGCCTTTTCTAAAATAATCTTTAAAGAGAAGAAGATAGCAATATAAACAGGGTCATTAGAAGGTGCTTAATTCTGCAGAATTCTGAACAAAAGAACAAAATAAATTTGAACACCATACATTTATTTGTGCCAGGGTTGGACATTGATTTCATGAAGATCATCACCCAAATGTTTCTCACAATTAAGCATGCAATATCACTGCTCGGTAAAGATGGGATAACGTGACTTCATAGTGTTTTATGGTACTCATTACCAGCATCTCAGTGTGCACCTAAATAGCCTCTGAAGAAAAATGAACAATGTGTTCAATTGCTGTTTCTGTGGCAAATAAGTACAATGCTAAAATTATGTCTTTGGGGAAAAAAATCTGAAATGCTCCATGTGTCTAACAGCAAATGCTTCAAGATGGATTTTCTTCCTGCATCCCTCGCAGCACCATGTCAGCATTAGAAAATACAAATTGAAAGAGACTTCAGAGGGAATTACCCATAACTAGGAACAATTGACAATGATTATCTCTCACATAGACTCTCTTTTAAGAAGGCTACAAAAGATGAGTATTTCAATGAATGAGGAAGGAAAACACCACTATCAATTCTTCTCTGCCAAGCAATTATTCTCTACTCTTGAAAAACACCATGAGGAAATGGCAGACTTGGTGGGATGCTCATGATGAGATATTTGAGGTAGGAGAATCCTTCTGGTCTTTTTCTACTATGTCATAAAGTAGGAGACCCTTAGAGTCTTATTACATTGCAAGAGAAACAAATATGAGAACAAAACAAAAGGGTCAAGATCAAGAATTGAGATTTGGTTGCAAAAAGTATGCTGTTACATTCATATAATGGGATATTCTTCACCATCATAAAAAATGGCAAAGAATGTAAATGATATTCATTCATTCAAAGTTTTAAAATAACCAGATATTATATATCTTAATCTTTTTTTTTCTTGATCTAAAGGTAACTGATAGTTGATTGGCAAAATGCTCAATACAATTCCCAATTGTGCAACTTTTCTGGTAACATTATAGACTACTGTGTGATGTGTGTGTATGTGTGTGTATGTGTATTTGAAGTTATTTAATTAAGTCTAAATTACTATATTTCATTCAATAATTATACCCTTTTTGTGTTATGACATTTTGTATTTCTAAAGATATTTAATTTTTTCCATGTTAAACATTCTCATTTTGATATCAATATAACTATTCCAACTTTATTTTTCACTTTCCAAAAGATTGTACTTCAATATTTTACATGTACATTTCATAAATTCATACATTAATTAGTATTGACATATTTCATCCAAATGAAATGGAATATATTTTAAATATTTAATATAGACTTCCTGCCAACTTCTATTATTTTTGCCTCAAATCGGAGTTACAACAAATCATTATTTAAAGGTATTATTCTATGTAAGGACTATTTATTCCTAACTACCCCATGTTCACCAATTTTTACACACATTTTTCTCCTTGTACCAGATTTTCTAGTGTCATTTTCCTTTTGACTGAAAGTTTCCTTAGTGAGGATCTTTGGTTGTTAAACATTCTCAATTTTTGTTCCTCTAAAAATGTCTTTGGTCTGACCTGATTTTTAAAAGAGAGTGTATATGGTTATACAATTTTAGGTTGACAAATTCTTGCTTTCTAGAATTTGATTATATTATTTTAATTGTTTTCATTCTTTTTAGTTTGAGGCCAAGATAACAGTACTATAAAAACAGTTATTCTGTGTGTGTGTGTGTAATAATGTAATATCTATATGTAAAATACATGTTTTAACCCAATATTTTCGAAGTGAGCTTTATATCATAAGCAGGTAAAAGCAAAATCATTATCTTTTAGGT
Organism: Lepus europaeus; assembly: GCF_033115175.1. NCBI lineage: Eukaryota > Metazoa > Chordata > Mammalia > Lagomorpha > Leporidae > Lepus > Lepus europaeus. The sequence goes on along the minus strand of NC_084830.1, from coordinate 118,197,186 downwards.
TTTTTTTTAGCATTCAATGGTTTAATGTTATTAAATTGCTATCTTGTAACTTGCAGCCCATAAAGAGATTGCTTATAACTTTCACTCTTCTACTCATTAAAGAATGCTTGTAGGTTTACACCATCTCAAAAACTACATACAGTGTAGAGGTAGCTTAACTATGAAAAGAAGAGGTGAATTAATTCTTGAGCTACCATTTATCTTTCAAACAAAACCCCACTGACTCCAAGCAACAAATAAATGAGGTTGCTGTGAACATTTCTATTTTATAGGGGAAGAGCATGAGATTATTTTACCTCTCCAGGATAAGAATTTCTGTGGGTCTCCTGAGGGCAGCTCTTATTTATCTTCCTATTCTCAGTCCTCCATGATGAAAGCAACAGAACCAATGCTTCCTCAGGTCAGGAGAGTCCAATTGGTGAAGCCATTCTGGACTCTGCATCTTTTGTTACCTCCTCAGAGAAAGTAGAATGACTCATTGGTTGGAAAATTTAGGGTCAATAAGTTGGATATGCTCACATTCCTCTCATGTCCCACCGTTTCTCTCATATGGATGTTAGTTGCTACCTTTGGGCATCAGGAGCTCTTCTCTTTATCTTCATACCTCAATCCTACTTGGTCAATCTTTGCACATAAGGAAGCCTGTCTGAATCCTATACTGCCAAGATATGATATGAATGTCTGCCTGATTTGGGGATTTGAATAACAGGTCTATTTGGTTTTACCCAGGGCTATAGTGTATAATTTTCTCTTCACTAATAAAAATGGTGATGTTTACATTTCTTATGCCTAACCTAAAACAGATTTACAATGAATGTGCAATGAATATTTAATACTAAATATTAATGACTTTAAATGTTATTTCTCTCTTTAGAATTCCCATTTTTACCAATGATTGCTGTTAAAGTTGACATCTTATTAATGATGAAATTTGAGGCATCAGAAGAAGGGAATTGGTAGATATATCAGAATGACTGTGGAATATGTTATTACAAAAAACTATGGTTAGATTTCAATTTTTACACCAAAATAAATACAACTTTCAATTTTCCTACAGACTTTTTCAAGTACCCTCAGATTTCAGAATTCTTCATATTGTGTGAATCTTATAACACAGATTACCATTTAGGTTAGCTTTCCTTTCACATTCAAAATTTGCCTGCTATTAATAGTCAGCAACATTTTATCTTAAGAAATGCCTGAGACTAGGAAGAAACAAGAATCTAATTAAATAACACAGTAGTCAGGTGGAAGAGAATGATTATTTACACTTTGATTTCCAAATATTAATTTTTTTGCAAGACTGTGTTTTGATAAACATTTAATGAATAATCAATGAATGAATGAAGGAATGAATGGACCTCATGGGTAGATACCTATTTCATAGAATCAATGAATTTTCAGGCACATCAGTTAAAATTTAGCTTTGAAACAACAATACAAACAATCCAGCTAAGAAATGGGCAAAGGACATGAATCTCAAAGGTGAAATACAAATGGTCAACAGCCACATGACAAAATACTCCATGAAATTTCACCTCACCCTCATTAGAATGGCTATCATTCCTGGCACATTTCTAACTCAGGAGTCACTGTGTACTTACTCCTCATGTGGGATCTCTGTCCTTAATGTGTTGTTCAATGTGAATTAATGCTATAGCTAATACTCAAACAGTATTTTACACTTTATGTTCTGTGTGGGTGCAAACCATTGAAATCTTTACTTACTATATACTAAATTGATCTTCTGTATATAAAGAGAATTGAAAATGAATCTTGATGTGAATGGAATGGGAGAGGGAGCGGGAAAGGGGATGGTTGCGGGTGGGAGGGAAGTTATGGGGAGGAAAAAGCCATTGTAATCCATAAGCTGTACTTTGGAAATTTATATTTACTAAATAAAAGTTAAAAAAGAAAGAATGGCTATCATTTAAAAATAAAAAAAAAATGCTGGTGAGAATGTGAGGGAATGTAAACTAGTAAAACCATTATGGAAGATGGTATGGAGATTCCTCAGAGATCTGAAAATAGATCTACCATATGACTCAGCCATTCCACTCCTGAGAATTTAACCAAATGAAATGAAATCAGCATGTGAGTTATTTATACCACCATGTTTATTATAGCTCAATTCATAATAACTAGCATATTGAGTCAAACCAGGTGTCCATCAACTGATGACTTGATAAATAAAATGTGGTGTCTGTATAAATATACGTATATATTTCTATACACACACACACACACATACACACACACTATGGGTACTACTGAACCATTTAAAAGCATGAAATGCTTTCTTTTGCAACAAAATGGATGAAAATGGAAACCGTTATGCTCAGTGAAATAACAGTCCAAAAAAGACAAATATGTTTTCCCTGATTTATGATAATAATTCATTATTATCAATAATATTTAATTATTAATAATAAATTAATAATTTTATTATTAATAATTATATCATTTAATTTAATTGATAATAATTAAATTGATTGTTAGAATTATTGATAATTTATTAATTATTGATAATTATTAAAAATTTATTGATTATTGTGATGATTAATAGACACAGCATAAAACTGTAATATAAGTGAGTGAAAATGACATTTTGAGATTTTATTATTGTTTACAGCCCTTGATTATACTCTTAAGGAACAATGGTTTTTGCTACTTGCTATTTGTTGAATTCTTTATTAGGTGGAAGGTTAAGCTTGTGGTTACAAAATAGACTGAAATAGGCCGGCGCTGTGGCTCACTAGGCTAATCCTCTGCCTGAAGCGCCAGCACCCCGGGTTCTAGTACCGGTTGGGGTGCCAGATTCTGTCCCGTTGCTCCTCTTCCAGTCCAGCTCTCTGCTGTGGCCCGGGAAGGCAGTGGAGGATGCCCCAAGTGCTTGGGCCCTGCACCGGCATGGGAGACCAGGAGAAGCACCTGGCTCCTGGCTTCAGATCAGGGCAGCGCGCCCGCCGTAGTGGTCACTTGGGGATGAACCAACGGAAAAAGAAAGACCTTTCACTCTGTCTCTCTCTCTCCCTAACTCTGCCTGTCATAAAAAAAAAATAGACTGAAATATATCATTGTAAAGATTAAAAGAAAAAATAAGAGAAGGAGGAAGGAGGGTGAACGCATGGGAAGGAGGGAAGCCAGGGTGGGAACTATCATTTTGCTCTTCAATCTGTATATCTGAAATACATGAAATTTGCTTACCTTATATAAATAAAAAATTACAATTAAAAATATGAACATGTAGAGAAAAAAAAAACCCTTTGTTTTAACAGAATTCTCAAGGGAAGCGTTATCTGTAAAATAGATAAATATAATCCTTACCTTCTCCCCCAGGTCATTTCTGAACCTTCTACCCTGTTTATCTGGAGAGGAATAATCTTAGACCCAGAGAGCAGGACTTGCCTTTGGGAAAATATAATGTCTTGAATTCACTCTGCTGGAATCTTATTTTTTCACTTTGGTCCAAATCTGGTGCTCTTTCACCTTAGAAAATGCCTTTTTATGGTCACTACTCAAATAGCATTGCAAGAAACTCCAGGAAACTTCAAAGATTTCCGCATAATGACTTCTCTGTTATATTCATTATCAGCTAACTTAGCTAGAATAAAACCTTTAAAAACATTCCCAGACTAAGGTCCAGTAAAAGTCTTCAATCAACAAAAGTACAGAGGTGAAGAGTGGCTTCTTCCCTCCTTTTCTCTGCATGAACTCTAGAATTAGAGATGTTTGTTGACTGAATTAGGATATTCAAGCAGTCTGGCTTTGGACTATTTGAAATATTAAAGAAAAAGGTAACTTCTTTAGCAACAGAGCACATTTACAGCAGTAAAAATGTTTTTTAGAATACTTTTTTTTTCTATCAAATCACTGTATCCCCATTCCTGCTCCAAGCATGTATATTACCCTGGGGTTCTATGTAGAAAGATGTAATACATGGGAAGGGACTCCAAATACAACTAGTGGTTTAGAGTTTCCAAAATATTATAAATTCATTTATTTTGATTTAAGTAGAGATCAGAATGTTTTCTGATTTCAGTGACATAGGGTATACCCTCTGGACCATAAAATCCTAACATTCTTTCAAAAAATATTGTTTGTCTTAAATTATGTTACTTCGGACTTTAATAGCCACATTCACAAGGGAAATAGATCCAGTTAGTTTTAACCATGTAACTTCTCATACTGTACTCATCGACTATTCAGGACAATCTAGAGTCCTCTGCACTGGTCTGTTTCTTCTAGGACTGAATTGCCACCATGATTCTTGTCATTCAGGGCAGCTAGTAACAGATATTCTTACTGTAGTTGAAAAGGATACATTTTCATCCTCAGAATCACTCACATTTTTTTCCTGATCCCCTTCCTATCTTCTTTTAATAAAAGAAACAAGCTACATATCAATGGTGGCCTTAATTGGAATAAAAAATTTCTCTGGACATTTTTCTCTCAAGGGACAGGTTGTCTGACAGCGTCAAAGTTATCTAACAATTTCTGCCTGTACCTCATTACCTCATGCTGTGCTGCTCTAGCATTCTGAATGAAACAATCCTCTTCCATCTGAAACACCATTCATAAGCTATATCCCAAAATAAGCATCACAAGCATTTTCAAAAGGTGATTGAAAAGTGAGGTTAGTGAGGATTTTGTCTACATTTACAAATGTTTCCCTTGATATTCTTAAATTATATTCTTTTATTTTTATTTGAAAGGCAGAAGCAGAGAGAAAGATAGAGATTGTCAATCCACTGCTTTACCCCTCCAAATGCCTGCAAGAGCCAGCCCTGGGCCAGCCTGGAACTCAAATGGGGTCTCCCATGTGGGTGGTCTTTATAAGTTAAAAAAGATAACAAAATAGATTGAACTCCAGAAAGAAAAATGCTGGAAGAACATTCCGGCCATACTTTGATAATAGATCAGTGAGAATCATTTCTGATTTCTGACCTCTGGAAAAGTAAGATAATAAATGGATGTTGTTTTAAGCCACCACATTTGTCATAGCTTCTTACAGAACAATACGAAATTAATATTCTCCTAGATAAGATTTTTGAGTAATTATTAATCTTTTTTATTTCTGCTTAAGGCTTCCAGATATGTGGTTACAAGAAAAAACTTCAAATGTTTCCATAAAACCTAATGCTTTACAACTTCAATTACTGTTCAAATCCTTAGTAGCATTTAACATCATCTAAAATGATGGTTTCCCTACTGCGATTTTCATCACTAAAAAGGAAGGTGTATAAAAACAAGATTATAACTTGTTTTAAATAAATAAATATAGTAAGCTACCTGTCTCCCTTGCCTAAAGAAGAGCACGAGTTATGGTGGCCAGCATTGTGGCACAGTGGTGTTAAGTCACCACCTGCAATGCCACACCACATATGGGTGATGGTTCTAGTCCTGGCTCTCTGTTTCTGATCCAGCTCTCTGCTAATAGCCTGGAAAAGCAGTGGGAGGATTTCCCAAAGTCCTGGGCCCATGCTATCCACATGAGAGATCTGGATGGAGTTCAAGGTTCCTGGCTTTGGCCTGACTCGAACACTGTCTTTGCAATCATTTGGGGAGTGAACCAGAGGATAGAAGATCGATCTCTTCTCTTTCTGTAACTGTGCCTTTCAAATAAAATAAATAAATCTTTAAAAAAGAAGCATATGAGTAAGAATACTGACCATGGCTAATGCATCCTGGTGAATCGTAAGTCACTTCGCCCTTTATTTTGATTTTCTCACGTCAAGAAAGATTTGTTTTCTATCGATTTGGATAATCAGTACTCATGTATACTAACCAATGACTAGGCAGTCACTCAGTAGCTCCAAACTGATCATATTTCCCTTTTTCTCCCAACAACTGCTTTAGGGATTTTTTAAGCTAGAAATACATGAAATCAAAGATTCATGCTGAAGAAAACAGTGATCATATCATGCATGAAAACTTTATACAACTAAACTCCTCTCGAAGAATAACTTCTATCTTAGCAAGGTTTTGCAACTTTCTACTTTTCTTGTCCCATTAATAATCTCTACTGGGGGATGATCTCTGAGCTCTTGGAGTACCCTGTCTGACAGGAGTTTTTCTGTAAGAATGAAGCCTTGATCCACGCTGTACCAATTTTACCAGATACGCTTATCTAATAATATGACTTATGGTGAAGACTTGATTTTACTTATAAAGAGTCTGGGGCTGGCGCCATGGCTCACTTGGTTAATCCTCCACCTGCGGCGCTGGCATCCCATATGGGCGCTGGGTTCTAGTCCCGGTTGCTCCTCTTCCAGTCCAGCTCTCTGCTGTGGCCCGGGAAGGCAGTGGAGGATGGCCCAGGTGCTTGGGCCCCTGCACCCACGTGGGACACCAGGAAGAAGCACCTGGCTCCTGGCTTCAGATCAGCACAGCACCGGCCGTGGCAGCCATCTGGGGAGTGAACCAGTGGAAGAAAACTTTTCTCTCTGTCTCTCTCTCTGACTGTCTATAACTCTACCTGTCAAATAAATAATAAAAAAAGAGTCTTAATAGCTGAAGTTATTCACAAGAATTTTGAATGCCTGCGTGACTGAACACAAACTCATACCAAAATAAATAAATAAATAAATAATCCTTATATGCTCTGGTGTGTGTTTGTGTTTGTCACTCTGAAGTTCAAATAAATAAATAAATCTTAAATGGGGGTGAGGGCAGTGTGTTTAGACCCCAATGGGGATGCCTGCAACCCATATCTCAGTGCCTGATTCAACAAATTCTAGATACACGGCTCTTCTGATTCAGCTTCCTGCCAATGTACACCCTGAGAAGCAGCAGATTATGGCTAAAGTACTTGGGTTTCTGCCACTCATATGGGAGATGTTGATGGATTTCCTGGCTTCTGGTTTTGGCCTGGACTCAGCCAGGCTGTTTTTGCAGGTATTTTGGGGAGTGACAGAAAATCTCTCTCACTCTTGTTCACTGTGTGTCACTCTCTCATATAAATAAATAAAACTTTTAACAAAGAAAACCTCATGTTTCCCTAGTTAACAGTAGTTTGCATGTGTTTTCAACCATCAGTGCTAGGACAACTTCTTGCTTCCCATGTTACTCCAACAGGCAGTAACATCTGCCTGGTTTTTCCTGGAAATCACCTCATGTTCCTTTTCCCTCTGCTGAGTCTAACGTCTACATCCCTTCTCTGTAATACATTGTAACTCTAACAGCTTGTCTGAGCCCTATGGGTTCTTCCAGTAAATCATCCAGCCTAAGGGTACTCTTGGGGTTCTCAGGCTCTATTCATCAATTCATTTATTACTCACGATTAGTATGATTTTTTTAAACTAATTTTAAAGACAAGGAAGATGAGGGGTACAGAGATAAATTATTTTGCTTACGGTAAAACTAATATAAAGAATGCACAAAGTAGGAATTATACATTTATTTATTTATATTTGAATATTCAAATCTTTTACCTTTGAGGAAAATGTCAAGTCTATACAGTTGAACATGACATGGTGGAGAACTAAACAGAAGTATCTATTGTCAGGATGATTGTCATTATCATGATTACATAAAACTGTTATAAACTTAAGATGTAATAGTAAGCTGATTCATTGTTACTATGCACAAAGAAGATGTGCGCCAGTGTATCTAACTGGAAACTCAATAATTCCTTGAAAAACTCACGTATGGGCTGTGTCTTTAACCATTATGTTATAGTTCACCATCTGCTTCTTCTCTTTCGTATTTATAATTTTCATTGTGACAAGTACCACTTTAGACTTTATCCAGCAAGAAGGCGCCTGCATCTGCCATGGTAGCAAAGTCAGGAAGTCGGGAAGTCGCCACTACCTTTGCTGGTGATCTGGGAATAAAGAAGTTGCCTCCACCAAAAGGAATTTCAATATTTTAACTCTCCATACTCACAAAGTTAGGGAATCCACACAAGAAATCTAGAGCATGCATTTATAATGTGGACAGACTGAATATCCAAAACTGTGCTTCATAGGAGGAAAGCAAACAGCAGCAAAAGTATTGTTTCACTGTCACTATCTCCCACTTCTACTTTCCAAAGTACAGAGAAATCCTGATGGTGCAGCCTAAATTCCATTTGTAAACCGGCTACTGTAGAACATCTCACCTCTCTGAGAACAGAAAGGTAAACTGGAAGAGAATCTAAGAAGACAGTAAGCAAGTCAATTCAGAATATATATCACCATTCTCTGCCTATGTTCTTTAAGACTGGTCACATTTTTTAGGGAGAGGCAACAGTTCAGATCTTAGATCAAAATAACTTGACATATGTTGTGACTCTAATATGTACTCCTAAATCCCTTCCATTTTGGGCTGAAGCAAACTTCCAAATGTCTTCTGCTATTTTCTGAGTTATTCTGAGCCATTTTAGGACTTATCCTCTTCCCCTCCATCAACCAAAATTTTTCTTCAAATCTCATTTTCAAGATCTTCCAGGAAAGCCTCCTTGATCATTCCAGGAAACAATGATATTCTTATTTGAATCCCTAAATTCCCAACAGTCTACAGTAAACTGTCACATACTGAATTAAAAGTTCTTATTTCACCCTGTTCTAAATAATTTCAAATATGTCCATTCATTCTATATGGATAAAAATTTTAAAGGCTATGCCATAGAGTTATTCCTCCTTTCAGATTCCAAAGAGGCAGTAACTTAGATTAACAAACATATTAAATTTATCTGTATAAGGCAGCATATTTAAAACATTTTCTTAATAATATTATCCAAAAATGTAGATTAATAAATACTTTAAGAACATAAGAAATGGCTTTGTGGGGGCAACAGTGGTACAGCCACTGCCTACAACATTGGCATCTCACATGGGCACCAGTTCATGTCCTGGATGTTCTGCTTCTGATCCAACTCTCTGCTAGTTGTCTGGTAAAAAGCAGTAGATGACCCAAGTGTCTGGGCCCCTGATACCCACATGGGAGACACAGATAAAGCTCCTGGAGCCAGGCCCTGGTATATCTCTGTCTGTCTCTCTCTCTCTCTCTCTCTTTCTCTCCCTCCTCTCTCTCTCTAACTCTATATGTCTGAGGTTCAAATAAACAAATAAATACATCTTTAAAAAAATGGCTTTCTGCCAGAGAAGTGCAGAATAACCTGCACCCGTTTCCCCACACCAACACACACATACACACATAGCTCTGAGAGTCTGCTTAACCACTTCACAACTTTCAACTTTCTAGCACAGTAAGAAATGCAGCCATGTAACTTAGCTTCTTTTTCTCTTAGGAAGCAGAGGCAGAAAATAAATAAACTGTTATTTATCGCTATTTACTTTATCTGTTTTCTTGAGCAGGCAATTCCTTACTTTGCCTTTTCCTTTGGAGAGAAAATAAATGCTGTTGTTCATTACAACCACAATGCATGATAATTAGATATTATTCAAACACAGACAGTTACAGGGCATAGGAAAAACACCCATAATCTAGAGAGACACATTATTAGCATGTAAGTGTATATCAGCCATATATCTTAATGCACAATCACTGGGAATCAAAAAGTCACATTTAATTATTTTAGGTATTTTTTTAAATACAAAGAATTACATGTTTATTTTTAAATGTTGAAAACCTTTTAAATTTTAGAAATCAGTGTCTGAGTAATGAGCAATATTAAGGTATTAACATGCTGGTATCTATTTACTTGCTTTTCTTAAGAGTATTAGAGAATGTTTCTACTACCATGTATTGTGATCATACTAACTTTTTATTTAGTTCTTTGTAGACTGTGTGTTCAAATTAAATGTTACTGAGCCATTGCCAGATGTACAGATTCAATGAAAAGTACATTGCTCCTCTCAAACCAAGTATTTCAGGTTCCTACATCTACATATTCTAAAATATTCTGGCTCTGCTTTAAGATTTTATGTATTTATTTGAAATGTAGAGTTACAGAGAGAAGGACAGACAGAAAGAAAGGTCTTCCAGCCATTGGTTCACTCCCCAAATGGCTGCAATGGTCAGAGCTGGTTCAACTCAAAGCCGGGAGCCAAGAGCTTCTTCCCAATCTCCAACATGAGTGCAGAGTCCAAGCGCTTGGGCCATCTTCTACTGCCTTCTCAGCTGGCTCTATTTTACTTTCGATCCTCTTCCCCAAAGTTTTATTAGATATATTTCATTAGAATACTTGACATTGATGCTTCAGAAATTAGGATTGAAAGAATTCTCTCTTATTTCTCCAGAATATGTCTTACGAGCAGGTCAGCATATTCTAAAATTCCCCTTACTCTAAGGGAATGAGTCTTTTCTACTAATGAAAAAATCATGATTGCCAATTTTATCCTAAACACAAATCAACCAGTCCTGAACATTTAACAAGTGATAATTATCATATAAGTGCTCTATGAAAACTATCCCTTGTACTTTTCTCCAAAGGGAGGAGAGAACTTCCACTATGTATATAGCCTTGTCTAAATACCCACAGAGTTTGTGGACTCAGAAAGCTTCCATAGCCTTAATAGCTCATGTCAAGATCCTCAGGTGCTCACTGACATAAAAAATAAGAATGTTAATTGTTAAATCAACAATAGGAGTCACTGTGTGCTTACTCCCCATGTTGGACCTCTGTCCTTAATGAGGTCTACTATGAGAATTAACAGTAAAACTTGTCTTCAAACTGTTCTTTACACTTTCTGTGTCTATGTGGGTGCAAACAGTTGAAATCTCTACTTAGAGTTGGTCTTCTGTATATAAAACCAATTAAAAATGAATCTTAATGGAAAATGAAATGGGAGAGGGAGTAGGAGGTGGGATGGGAGTGGGGATAGGAGGGTGGGAATTGGGGGGGGGGGCACTAAATCCCTAAAAGCTGTACAAATAAAATTTGGATTCATTAAATAAAAACCTTCAAAAAATAAAAAATGAAACCTATCCTTATTGTTATTGGAAAGCCTAACATCATAAGTTCTATTTAATTATATTATTCTTTCACCCCACAGAGTGATTGCCCAAGAACTTGGGTTCCTGCCATCAACATGGGATATTTGGATGTAGTTCTGGTCTCCTGGATTTAGTGTGGCCCAACCCTGACTGTTGTAGATTTTGAGTCAGTTCATCAGATGGTAGAAGATCTATTTTTTCTGATTTTCAAATAAAATAATAAAAATTCAAAACTATCCTGTATATCAGCAACAGGTGAGAGAAAATTGAAATGAAAAACACAATACTATTTATCTTAGCACTCCCCCAAAATAAAAAAATTGTATAAATCTAATGAAAATGTGAGAAAAAGCACAAAAAATTGATAAAAGAAAGGAGATAGTCAAGGTTCATAGATAGAATCACTCAATATTTTCAAGATTTAAGTTCCTTCAACTTGATCTATAAATTCAATACAGTCTCAATTAAAATATTAGCAACTTATTCTTTGAATTAAACAAACATCTTTTAAAGTTTATATGGGTAGGCAAAAGATGCAGAAAAGTTAACACAACAATGAAGGAAAAGAAAAATGCAATCATGGTACTATCTGACTTTAAAATCTGCTATATAGTGACACAATTCAAGATAATGCAGTATTGGTGAAACAAGAGATAAATGCAACAGAAGAAAGAACCCATATACGGGCCCACATAAACAGCTATCTGATGTTTCACAAAGGAATAAACATAATATAATGGAGCAAAGGTAGTCTTTTCAGCAAATGGTCTTCAAAATAATTGAACATCTATACACACACATACACAAAAAGAGAAGTGTAGATATAAATATTAAGCTCTTCACAGAAAATGAACTCAAAATAGGTTCTAGACCTAAATGTAAAACACAAAACTGTAAAACTCCTACAAGATAGAAAAAGAGAAGACTTAGCTGACCTTGGATATGCAATGAGTTTTTAGATATATTAAAGACTTCATTCATGAACAAAAAACTTGATAAGTTGAATTTCATTTTGCTCCACAAAAGACAACATCAAATGACTTATAAGACAAGTCATCAAATGGTGGCTTGAAAGAGACACATCTGATTAAGTATACAAAATAGTCAAAGAACTCCTAAACCTCAACGATATAAAATCAGAAACCTTGATAAAAAATGGGTCACAGATCTTAACAGTCACTCACCAAAAATAGATACAGAGGACACAATAAGCATAGAAAAGATGCTCTACACAGCATGTGTTATTTGGAAAATGCAAATTAAAACAATGACATACACTATTATATACTATATTTATATATATAATATGCATTTTATATATGTATATATATATATATGTATTAAAATGACCAAAGTCCAGAACACAAACACTACCAAATGATGGTGAGGTTGTGCAACAACAGGAATTCTCTCTCATTGCTGGTAGGAACACAAGAAGTAGAACCATTTTGAGAGACGGTTTGGCTGTTTCTTACAAAACTAAAACAAAACTTAGCACATGATCCAACATGTACTAGATGTCTTCATCATACTTAATATTTTCAAAAAAAGGTTACAATTTATATCACTGCAAAACATGCTTGTTTGTAGCAGTTTTATTCACAATCACCAAAACTTGGAAGCAAGTAAGATACTCTTCAGTATATGAAAGGACAAACTAAATGCAACAATATTATTCGGTTCTACAATAAACAATTAGCCCATGAAAGACACAGAGGAAACTTAAAATTTATACTACTAAGTGAATGAAGGAAATTTTATAAAGACTACAAACTCTGACTCTAAGTATATACCATTTCTAAAAATGGAAAAAATATAAAGATAGTAAAAAGAACAGTGGTTGACAAAGGCTAAAGAGGAGATGAAAAGACCAATGATAGAGGATTTTTAAGACTGTGAAAATGCTCTTTGTGACACTATAATGGTTTATACATGTCATTACGCATTGTACAAACACACAGAACACACAAAACAGAGAACTATAAAATCAACCATGGCCTTTCGGGGACTATGCTGTGTTAATGCACATTCATTAATATTACAAATATTTAATTTTGATGAGCGATCTTGATAATGGAAGAGGCTATCCATGTATTTATGCTTAAGGCCAAGGAAGTAATGAAATCTCTGTGCCTTCTTCTCAGTCTTGCTGTGAACCTAAAACTGTTCTTAAAAAAATTAATAACTGAGAAAGTTTTAGAAATGACTAAAAATGTGCAGCCATAGATTCTGGATTGTCAATTAATCTCAAGTAGAGTCTTTTATAAACCATAGCTGGAATATTGTAGGGAATTTTGCAAAACACAGCCATAAAGATAAGCTCTTCAAATAAATTAGAAAGCAAATTTTACCTCAAACAAAAAAGGAAAAATATGTGGATGACTTACCCAAAACAACAAAATCAAAAGAGAATAAAGCAGTATCTTTAAATTATTATAAAAAGCAACATTACTGCACATTCAACAGAGATAAATTCAAGAATAAAAATAACTTGAAAAGAAAAAAATTCCATGGAATTGCTCTTACTAAATGACCTTTAATAAAACATACTCCGGAAGAAGGAGTATGCTGTTGTGAAATGCAAAACAGAAAAGACAAAGATTAGAAATACAGGATCAACCCAAACAGAAGTTAAAATAATACATTGTCAGTGGACAGATCCAGTAGAAATAGGATTTGGCTGAAGTCTAAGTCTGTGCCACTGGTAATAGTGACAGGAACAAGGGAAGGCAGAGTGCTTCATTTCTCTGCTAGGAAGGTAAAAATAGCCAAAGCCTCCTATCGCAATGGTTATCTTGAAGATAAGAGAGATCATAGATGTTGTTCCACTTGAAATCCAGAGAAAGATACTGTACCCTTACTCATGTAAGCTAGTCTACTTTGGTCAGCTATAAATGAAATGAAGCAAATTCAACCTCTTAAAAAATACCTTAAACAAATTATGTATTACTAATCTTGGTAGTACAGCATCTCCAAGTAAAACAATAAAATAAAAATCCTCAACAGTTTAACTTCAAGTCATGCAAAACAACGAGGCTAAGGGAGCTGTACCATTAGCAAAAAAAAAAAAAAAAAAAAAAAAAAAAAAAAAAAAAAATCAAATCAATAAAAATTTTCACGTTTCATCAGAAAATTAAAATTAGATATCAAATCTTCTGTTTTCTCCCATTCTTGTTATAAAATACATTTTGGATTAAAACAGTCACTAATCCTCTTACATAAAATAAAGCACAATCTGCATAGTTTATAAATAGCGTAGATGTTCTGATATTCTTGACAAAAAAGGTGTACTGAGGCATCTGCTGTTGTTATTCACATAGCATTCCATGTTAAGCTCATAAATTAGCAGAGAGATTTCCAAATAGGAAACTAGAGCACCGAACAAAAGCATTAGAGAAAACAGTGAACTACATCAGAACCACAGGCTGAAGTATTTACAGAAAATAGGTGGCTTCATGTGTTTTTATTGGACTAAAATCAGAGATGGAGCTGAATGTTTCATTTTTCTATTATAAACCATACTGTATGTGTTTGAAAATTTAAGAAGCTTAAATTTAATGTGTTTGAGGAAGATGAAAGGATACAACATTTTAATGCCTAACATGCTGCAGAAACCTGAAATGTGTTAAAATTATATGGCACTCTTACCATCTGCTATGTTTACAGAATGTCAAGTGAGGTGTATATTTTCCTATCCATGAAATTGATATTTTTCCCTAGTGAGTTCTTAAAGTCAAGCAGACTTTTCATTTTAATGAAAGTGTAGCTCTAATAAAATTGTTTTGAAGCAAACTCAAATATAATTTTTATTGTATCACTATTGATAATAGCAAACAAAAGGTAAAACATTAAATGACTTAAGTGTCCATCAAAAGAACAAAATAAGTCCATACAAATAATACCATGTGGTTTGTAGTTATTGATTAATGAAGAAGAAATTTCAAAATAATAGGTATGGTATGATATGTGTATCCATACAACTGAGTTGATATATTTAAGAATGTTTTTGTTAATTATCTTACTCTATCCTTTCACATTCTTTTTTGCATTAGTATCTAAATTTTATCTGCAGAAGCAGTGAAAAGAGTGACTCAAGTTCTCACATGAGTGCCATATACCTTTCATATAACTATTATTTAAGAAATGGGCACATGACTCAATTCAGACAACACATCCCAAGGTGTCTCAACTTCAGGATTTTTGTTGGAAATATCAAAGAAGTAGGCATTCTCTTCTTGACTATAAATAGGCTTGTTTATGGGTATAAGCAGCCTTGGATTCTGCTGGAAGCCATTCTGCTCTCATGAAGGGACAGCCTACAAAGAAAAGATCCAAGAAGAGTGGAACTAAAAAAATGGAGAGAAAAAATGACTACTGGGTAATTCACCCAGGTAACAGACCAAGCCTCACCTGAAGTTGGTCTCTGTCACTCATTTTGTTTCTGGTAGGGGAGGATGGTATCTCTTTACTGTTAGGCAAGGTAGGAGTTCTGGCTCAAAGCTTCTCTCAATTAAACAACAGTATTTCTTGGGGCTGGCATTGTGGAACAGCAGATTAAGCTGTCACTTCTGACATCTGCATTCCATATGAGTGCTGGTTCAAGTCCTGACTGCTCTACTATTTTTTCTAGTTCCCTGCTAACATGCTTGGGAAAACAGCAAAAAACATGGCTGAAGTGCGTAGGCCCCTGCACCGATGTTGGAGGCCCAGGTGTATTTTCAGGCTCCTGAACTCTTATTCTTGGACATTGTGGCCATTTGAGGAGAGAACCAATGGATGGAATCTCTCTCGCTCTCTCTTTCCCTTTATCTCCATGTTACTCTGCATTTTTTTTTTTGGACAGGCAGAGTGGACAGTGAGAGAGAGAGACAGAGAGAAAGGTCTTCCTTTTTTGCTGTTGGTTCACCCTCCAATGGCCGCCGCGGTAGTGTGCTGCGGCTGGCGCACTGCGCTGATCCGATGGCAGGAGCCAGGTGCTTCTCCTGGTCTCCCATGGGGTGCAGGGCCCAAGGACTTGGACCATCCTCCACTGCACTCCCTGGCCACAGCAGAGAGCTGGCCTGGAAGAGGGGCAGCCGGGACAGGATCGGTGCCCCGACCGGGACTAGAACCCGGTGTGCCGGCGCTGCAAGGCGGAGGATTAGCCTGTTGAGCCGCGGCGCCGGCCCATGTTACTCTGCATTTTGAATAAATAACTTAAAAAGCACAGAATTCATGTGAAATTTAAATCAGTATCCTTTAGCAAAGGACTAAAGTAGAGCAGTTCTTAATCTGAAGACATTTGTGAGTATGGCTTTTGTCTACAGAAATGACCCCATTAATATTCAGAGGCAGCACATACAATCTTGAATTATGTACACAGAAACAATGCTAGTTTGGAGCAAAAGAGACAGAAACAGCACAAAATGAAAAAAAAAAAAAAAAAACATGTTTGGAAACCCAAACTTAGATAAACCAGAAACACGCTGAGTAAACTACTCAGCTAAAAACCTGAGCTAGTAGCCATAAAACCTGAGCCATCAGACTCAGAGGGCTGATGTAACTGCATAAAGAGAAGAACAAAAGCTCTGAGGGAGGTGTTGAGAGGTTTGGAAAATCATTTCCAGGAAGCAGTAAACAGTCCTTAACAAGGAACTCTCTCCATTTGCCTGGATGAATATCAGAATTACTACAGATCTGTGACCCTTTGCCCTTCTCAATTCCTTTGGGGACAGAAATGTCTACAGCAACTACCATCATTTTAGCTTGGGAGTTTAGGGGCAGACAACTTGTCTCTTACATCACAGGATTATAGGTTGAGAGGAACTCTACTCCAGGAGCAACATGTTAGGAATCACGTGTGAGGAAGACTCAGCGCACCTGGTCTTAGATTGGATGACACTAGACCTCTTTGCAATGCAGCAGTGGGATAGGAGTATGGGCAGGGCATCCGAGAGTAGAACTTAGATCCTTTGAGTCTTTAGATCCTATGAGTCTAAGTATAGTTACTAGTTTTCTTTTTTTTTTTTTTTAATTTTATTTTTGACAGGCAGAGTGGACAGTGAGAGAGAGAGAGAGAGACAGAGAGATCTTCCTTTTGCCGTTGGTTCACCCTCCAATGGCCGCCGCGGTAGGCGCGCTGCGATGGCAGGAGCCAGGTGCTTTTCCTGGTCTCCCACGGGGTGCAGGGTCCAAGCACTTGGGCCATCCTCCACTGCAATCCCTGGCCACAGCAGAGAGCTGGCCTGGAAGAGGGGCAACCGGGACAGGATCGGTGCCCCGACCGGGACTAGAACTCCGTGTGCCGGCACCACAAGGTGGAGGATTAGCCTAGTGAGCCGCGGCGCCGGCCCGGTTACTAGCTTTCAACACCAGATGACCACCAACTGAGTGTCTGTCTGTCTGTCTCTCTCTCCCTCCCTCCCTCCCTCCCTCCACCTCCTTCCTCGCACCCTCACCCTCTGGGTGCGATCCTGTTCCCTGGGAGAAACTACATCACAAGCTGCCACATGGAAAGCCCCCATGATGAAGAAATGAAGCCACTGCCAATGGTCAGGTAGTGAGCTTGCAAGTGGTTCTTCCAACTAAGACAGCATCTTTGCTCAACAACTGAACAAGTCTCATGAGGGATGCTAATCTGATCCCAGATTCCCAAGTTTAAAAAAAAAAAAAAAACTGCAAGGAATATTTTGTTGTTTTACCTTATGAATTTTGGGTAATTTGTATTACTAATACACCAAATGTTTTTAAAAATTTGCACAACCAAGATGGCGGAATAGGAAGGGAGCACATTGATAGTTCAGCAAGACACATAGGTTAATAAAAGTGGAGATACTGCAGGGTCAAGGAAGAGTAGGGGAAGAAACAGCAGAGGAATCTCTTCCGGAACTAGTGATTCACAGTGGACCTGCGTGGAGAGCGTGGAAGACCAAGTTCGGGACACCAGCGGCAGACTCAACACACCAGCACTGGAACGCGAGGTGAGCCAAACCTCCATAGCCCGAGACATCGGTGGGCAAGTGGAAAGAGGAGACTAGAGGGAACGAGGCTTGAAACTCCGTGGGGAAAAGTTCACCAGGCTAACTAGAAGAGAGAGAGGAAAAAAAAAAAAAAGTGACCGATACGGACACGAGTTTCTCTCTCTCCGCTCACCCCTCCAAGGCGAGCAAGACAAAGAGCAGGAGCCATTTTGGACATACGTCATAAGCAGGGCGACCTCAGGTCTGCACCAGCCCTGAGCCTAGCAGAAAAACTTGACTCTGGGGGGAGGGGTGAAATAACAGGAGATTGGCATCTAAATTGGCAACCCAGTGGGAGACTGCAGGAGAATTGGAGCCCACACCGAGGGCAGCTGAGATTCCCTGTGTGGTCCTTGGGAAAGAGCTTCCAATCTCTGGCTCCTGTGGGTATATCATTCGCCTGCTAACTACCTCCAATTACATTCAGCTGTGCGGAATTACTTCCCTTTTGAATCAAAAAAAAAAAAGAAAGAGATTTACCACGCCTAACCTGGGAGTGTCATATTTGACACACCCTCAACCCTGAGGAACCAAACACAGCTCTCAGTCCACACTTATCTCAAGCCTCTAAGGCTCCACCAAAAGCAGACAGTCCACTTAATATAGAGCCATAGTGTAACAAGAAAAAACACCACAGTGAAGAAACCAAATATCTCCAACATGCCATACAACAAACGCAAAAACCGAGGTAACAAGAACAAGGAAGACACTATGACGCCCCCAAATGAAAAAGACACCCCAATTCAAGATTATGAAGATGATGAGATAGAAGAAATCCAACAAGCAGATCTCAAAAAATTGATAAGAACATTAAGAAGTTCTCAAAAACAAATTCTTGAACTACAGAAATCCTTAATGGACAAGATAGAAAATCTCTCTCATGAAAATGAAATATTAAGGAGGAATCAAAATGAAATGAAACAACTAGTAGAACATGAAACTGTGATAGTGACAAAAAACCACAATGAAATGAAGAACTCAATAGATCAAATGACAAACACATTAGAGAGCCTTAAAAACAGAATGGGCAAAGCAGAAGAGAGAATATCAGACTTAGAAGACAGAGAACAGGAAAGGAAACAGGCAAACCAAAGAAAAGAAGAAGAAATGAGAAATCTAAAAAATATTGTCGGGAATCTACAGGATACTATTAAAAAACCTAATATTCGGGTTCTAGGAGTTCCTGAAGGCATGGAGAGGAAGAAAGGATTAGAAGGCATATTCAGTGAGATACTAGCAGAAAATTTCCCAGGTTTGGAGAAGGACAGAGACATCTTAGTACAGGAAGCTTATAGAACCCCTAATAAACATGACCAAAAGAGATTCTCACCACGACACATTGTAATCAAACTCACCACAGTGAAACATAAAGAAAAGATTCTAAAAGGTGCAAGAGAGAAACGTCAGATCACTCTCAGAGGATCTCCAATTAGACTCACAGCAGACTTCTCATCAGAAACCCTACAAGCTAGAAGGGAATGGCGAGATATAGCCCAGGTACTAAGAGAGAAAAACTGCCAGCCCAGAATATTATATCCTGCAAAGCTCTCATTTGTGAATGAAGGTGAAATTAAGACTTTTCATAGCAAACAGAAATTGAAAGAATTTGTTGCCACTCATCCTGCCCTGCAAAAGATGCTTAAAGATGTCTTACACACAGAAACACAGAAACATGGTCACCAATATGAAAGAAGGTAAAGGAAGGAAACCTCACAGCAAAAGATCACAGGAAGCTCAATTTCTCTTTGACATAGAATTAAACTCTGATGCTCTGTTAAAGCAATGTATTAAAGTAATCTAAAAACAAAAAGCAATTCAAATCAATTGGCAATCTACAAAAAGAGTTAAAGATTTTAAAAGCTATTATTAAAATTCCTATATTGGTCTATTATGCTATGTTATATGTGTGTACGTATTGTATGTCCACATAGGATATTTTATTAAGAGTTTTATTTTAAATGGCTTATAGATAAGATTGTCCATAAATTTAAGCTGCTAAAATCAATCAAAGATACATTTTAATTTGTGGGACCTGAATCTGTGTATCATATGTTTTAAACTTGTTGGTAGAAAGAAACTAAAAACATTTTATATGGTTGTGCTTAAGTTTACTGGCTAAACAAACTACACCATGTTAGATATTTAAGAGGTGTTTTAAAATACATGATTCTTAAAATTTATAGAAGGCATTGGACCTTCTGGTAAATGTTTTCTTAAGTTGTTATCTAATGGTCGAAATGGTTTGCTAAGTATTCATGTAATATTGCTATTGTCAGCAAGCGATCTAGGACTTGCTCCCTCATTTCTCTATTCTAAGCCCAACTTATTCTTTCATTTCTCTATTCTCTTCAAGGTAGGAAACTAATTCTATTATGAAGGAATCCGTAGGACGCACAATTTAATCTTTAGACCTTATAAAAGAGATGGCTAACATTTTTCTGTAATAGCATAGCCAAAATATGAACTTAAATAATAATCTCATAGCTAGATTCACTTCGCCATCAGCGAAGTATACAGTAAGTAGAAAAAACCTCCCTTTCAGACCAAAGGGAAAGAAAGTTTTTAAGTGAGAATATAATTTTCCTCATGGGCATTGTCTACCTTAGAAAAACTACTACAGAACATGCCTGTGACTATAGACTTGTAGTTCAGGCCACCGAAGATTAGAGATGGGACACGGGCACTCCCTTGACTTGCATCCTCTGGTCTGCTTTAACACAAACCAGGAGGAAAAGAAAGCTCGGCATCAGAAGCAATGGGTGGCAGGCCTATTAATGGCTGATCTGTACAGTATCTGCCCTCAAGGAGACCCAACAGGCCAGTCCACTGCAGTGGCTTTCAAAGTGGTAAGCCTGGGCTTCAGCAGAAGTCAGCTTGTGAAGAGCCCTGGCAGCTCTGCCAAGAGTTGGATCACTGGAAATGGACCTGCCCTGGAGTCGAAGGATGCCCAGGTCAGAGCCACAGATCTTATTGGCTCTAAGCTGAAAAGCCCTTCACTCAGCCCAACTTCCAAAGTGACCACTGCAGCTGAGGGGATGGTCAAGTAGGGTCAGCAACATTGCAGGCAGAACTGTAAATTTCTTGTTAGAGATGTCACCTGCCTTTACCTGGCCAGCTCTCCTCCCAGGCCAGCCAAGTAATGAAAGTCAACAGAGTGCCTTCTCCTAGGAGGTTCACACCTCCCTTAGGATATACCCCATGTGAAGAGATAGATAGGTCTGGGCCTCTTAACTTACAAGGCCTAAAGCCCAATAGATTATTATCAAGCCCCTTCTGTCAGGTTCTATTTGCCTCTCAATCAGAAAACTTAATTGTAGCTTAGACAGCACCTTTCTTAGCGCCTCTAATAATGACTCTGTCCTTTGTTCTAGACCCTGTCTAGCGCACTTGGGCCTCATTCCTTTGTAATCATAACCTCTACTCTACCACCAATGGCTCTACTCCCAACCTGTGTGTACTGATGGTCCTCTTCCCCACTTAATGCTGTATAATTGTTCAAATCTGGTAAAGGCCACTCTTAGGATCATTGGTTACTATGCTCACCCTGTCTTTTATGACCTTGTCTAAATATGATCAGAGTCGGCAAACTTGGAAGGCTTCCATAGCCTTGGCAACTCATGACAAGAGCCTAGGGTGGTTACTGGCGCCATAAACTAGAGTGTCAATTTGTTGGGTCAACAACAGGAGTCACTGTGCACTTGCTCCTCATGTGGGATCTCTGTCCTTAATGTGCTGTACATTTTGACTTAATGCTATAACTAGTACTCAAACAGTATGTTTCACTTTGTGTTTCTATTTGGGTGCAAACTATTGAAATCTTTATACTAAATTGATCTTCTGTATATAAAGAGAATTGAAAATGAATCTTGATGTGAATGGAAAGGGAGAGGGAGCGGGAGAGGGGAGGGTTGTGGGTGGGAGGGAAGTTATGGGAGGGGGAAGCCATTGTAATCCATAAGCTGTACACTGGAAATTTATATTCATTAAATAAAAGTTAAAAAAAATTGCACAATCAGAATGGTCTACAAAGAAAAAGGCAGCAAAATTTTTGTTCACATACTCATTTCTATGGTATTGTTTTTTAAAAGATTTATTTATTTATTTACTTCTTTAAAAGGTAGAGTTACAGATAGAGATGGAGAGACAGGGAGAGCTTTTCCATCTGCTGGCTTACTTCCTAAATGCCTACAATGTCTGGGACTGGGCCAGACTGAAGCCAGGAACATGGAACTCCAGCTGCGTCTCCGAGGTGGGTGGCAGGACTCTAAGAATTTATGTCTTCTTCTGCTTTCCCAGGAATATTAGCAGGGACTGAACTGGAAGTGGAGCAGCCAGAACTCTAAATCGAGCTCATATAGGATGCCTGCATTGTATGCAGTGGCCAAACTGTCATTGGTCACTTCATAGGTATAACATTCTTTAATTTGGCATCATGATTTTTTTGGAGGGTGGGTAGGATGTGTGATTATAGCAGAAATTCCTGTGATATTGAAATCTATGTACCAAACAGATCTGGGCTTCAGTTTTGCCTTTGGGGAAACTAGGCAATGACCAGAATGATTAGACAATCTCTCTCCAAACTCACCATGGCCATAAAACACAAAGCATGGTTTTTCCCCTTTAAATTCTTATATTTTTGCCAGTTAACTCTCAAATGCATGTTAAGTTCAAGCAGAAACATTAATTTGTAGCTGTGGTATTTGTATTGTTAAATATTTATGTATTTATTTGAAGTTACACAGACAGGGATCTTCCATCTACTGGCTGACTCACCAAATGTTCACAAAGGCCAAGGCTGGGCCAAGCCAAAGCCAGAAGCTAGGAACCCCAAGACTCCCACATGGGTAGTAGGAGCTCAAACACTTGGGGGAGCTAAGGCATATAGGATGCAAAGCATACAGGAAGGGAGTATCCAAGGTGGCAGCTTGTGCTGTTGCACTCTTATTAAAAAAAAAAAGCCTAAAGTAAACTATCTTAATGGCAGATATTTCAGTAGTCTTTTCCTGATGTTCTACTGGTGGTATTTGTTCTATGGACACACACTGCCCTCTATAAAATTGTGCTGATCATTTATTTATAGGGATAGCAAAATGGAAGCACTTGCTGTAAGACACATATATCAAATATCAAGACAGAATTTATTTAATGCATTCTTCCACTTATTTAAGAAAGAAAAATGACTGTCTAACCTTTATTGATTTTTGTTCCTATTTGTGCTTTTTGTTTTTTTTTTTTGTATTATAATAGAAAGGTTTTAAAATCTATTTCATACCTGTCTTTACATCTTTTTTTGGCCTTTTATGCTCAGAACAGATATGACTAACTAGTAAATTATTTTGCATTTTTGCCTAATATCTTACCTAAATACTTTTCCCAGATTATGCTATATTAAAAAGTTTTTAAAGTTGTAGATCTAGAGGAACCTGCTTATTTGGCTTCGAAAGCAGAAGTACTTGGTTTACATATTAGAAACATGACATGAAGTACTTGAATTTATGTATATATTACAGAAGTACTATGTGTGTATATACACAACTATTACACACACACTCACACACAGAGACACATTACATCTCTAAGATAAATCTCTTTCTCTATTTCCTCTGGACTCTTGAGAGGCCTAGCTATTTTTATTCCTATTTCAAAGTGTTTACTACAGATAGTACGCAGGTATGGACAGGGATGTCAAAAAACTGAAAGCATTCTGATACTGCATAGATTCATTTCTACTTCCCAGGTAGAGCTGTTGAGTGATGGTCAGGGCTAGAAGAGAGGCAGGCTCCTGATCAGACCAGATTTCAGGGCAATGTTGTTAACAGTTTTCAATCCACACTTCTCCCTGCCTAACTCCCTTCAGACACTCCACAATCCAAATACAACAAACCATGACTAAGCACATATTAATAGTAAAATATATTCCAAAGCCATCTTCATGTTCTGAGAAACAATACACTAGGCATATGCTATGTGTTAAATAATCTTAGTAACATTAGCAAGGGAAGAATTCTGAAAGCCAAGAAATTGTTTTGTCATTCAACTTTCTACCACTCACTTCATCTCAAACCACCTGTTGAAAAAGTTTTTAATTTTCAGTTTATTATATATAGATCAAATTGAGAAATACAATTTCATAAGTACTAACAGTAAATATACAAAAATACAAAAATAAAATACAAAAAAAAACAGAACACACAAGGCTGTTAATCAAGAATTAAGATAGTAAGGAAGTATCAAGTTTGTCTGAAAGTGTCTAAATACTTTTTAATCTTACATTTAGTGCAATTTTTTAATTTTTAATTATTTATTTCAAGAGACAGACACAGAAAGAGATCTCCTATCTACTGACCTCTTCTCGGATACTTGTAACATCTGAGGCAGGGGCAGGCCAAAGCCATGGAGGAGCCAGGATTTTATCCAACCTCCACATGGGTTAGAGTGACCCAACTACTTAAGCCATCAACTGCTGCCTTCATGGTATGCATTAGTAGAAAGTTAATGTCAACTGGGAGTCAAATGGACTTGAGCCCATAGGGATTCTAGCATTGCAAGCTGCATCTTAATCACTGTACCAAACACCTGCTCTGATGGCAAACCCTTAAACAGTTCATGGATAGGCGTTGATCCACAGAGGATACTTTGAGAAGCATGGTAATAACTGATCTTAAAGACAAAGCAGATAGAACTCCTGGCCATTTATTAACAAAGATAGCTTTTATCAACCTGCATTTCAGCCCAATATAACTTAAGAGTATAACGTACCTCTGAGTACTATTTGATTACTGTGGTAGGGATAATTGGGCAGGGATCTGTGTAAAGTTTAAAAAAGCTCCCCATATAATTCTGGTGGATTTGCCATGCACTGACTTAGCATCACTGCAGTAAGGAATTTAGAAAGGAGCCAATGTATCATCCATATTTACTGAAGCTCTATTCTGTATGAGGCCCCACAATGAGAATTCAACTTTTTAAAAATTCAAACCAAAAAAAGTTACATTGGATAAAACAGAATTAGCATAAATACAACCCCCAGAACAAAATTAAAATATTAACTTCATGGAACACCACAAATATATAATATCACAGAGGCTTACTTCTAAGGCTTGTCATATATAAAAACTGGTAAACAAAATGTCAAATTTATAAATACCATTAAGGATTAATATGTGAGATTATATGCAGAAACCAAGTAGTACACACTTTGGCATACAGTATGTGTTAAGTAAATGATATCTACATATAATTGTATTTTGTCTCTTTTCTAGCAAGAGTAATTTGCTGGAACAACATAATTTTATATCCATATAACATAACACATTAGGAAAGCCATGGCTGCAATCCCATGAATAATTTATGGTATATCATTATCTGCTTCTCATTTTATAAAGCTTGATCAAAAAAGATCTTTTAAGCAATATTATCTTGCTGAAGATATGGAACTATTTGTTAATATAATATCAGTTAAAATGTGGGTATCTTTGGAAAGAGTGATTCATTTTTCTCAAACAGGAATAGAAATACATACAGATAAGTGCTCAACAGTAAGTTTGTCAATTATGGCCAGAACATACTGTTTAAATTTGAGAAACCCTAAAAGTTGACTTTGGCAGAAGAGTCAAACTCTAGGACAAAGAAGGGAAAAAGACTATTAACAAAATGCCAAGAATTTCCTGGAATTCCAGAGTTTATATTAGTAACCAGTGGATGTTTGAACTTTATGTATGGACTAATTTTAACAGCTAAGTAATTTCTAGATGCAACATGACAATTTCTCAACTATAACTTTAAAGGGGGTATGTATCTTTTATGGAATTTAAATAATTATAAAAGCAATCTTTTCCTCAAATATCTCATACACAAAAGTATTTAGAGGAGGCCAGTTTTTTGAAAAGTTAGAAAAAAGGCTCCTTAACAGATGTTTTTATAGACTACTTACACATAACTCATAAATCTCTACTTAAATATACTCTATTACCACCACTTATATGTCCATCCTTTTTGTTTACTGTCCAACGATTTGAGTCTTGACTAGGGGAAGTATACACCCAAAACATTAATTCACTCCTTATTTACCTAATGTTAATATTTGTATATCAATATCCTTGTGTCTTAGCCTCTTTTCTGTTGTTATAACAAAATACTCCGAGGCTGGGTAATTAGTAAAGAAAAGAGGTACTTTTAGCTCACAGTCTGGAGGCTTAAAGTCTATGATGAACTAGCATCATTTCTTCAGCCTCTGGTGAGGATCTAGAATGTGATATCATGGTGGAATTTCATGTGAGACAGACCATATGGCAAGACAGAAAGTCACAGAGTGATTCAGAAGTTAGGCTTGCTCTTTCATAACAACTTACTCTTGTGAGAACAACCAACTTATTCAAGGAAAACAGCATGAATCCTTTTGCAAAGACAACACATCCAATGACTCAATTGCCTTGCACTAAGCTCCAGCATTTAAATGTTCCACCACCTCCCCAACTTCAGCAAACTGAGCTTCCAACACATGAACCATTCTGGGACAAACCACATCCAAGTTGTACTAGCATGTTACACCTGCAGAACTTTTCAATTTACACATGGTTTGACAATGCACTAAAAGACATTATACTCTATTTCTTTAAATGGAGTAAATGATGATGTCTTTGAAATGTTTATGGAAATTATGTATTATTAAAAAAAGTACAAATTCCAAGAATTTTTGCACCAACATAAACATTTTATTTCCATTTTCCCATGAACTTCTTGAAATGTGTCAAATAGAAAAGGTCATATCATATACTTCATTAACACTAACACAGATGCTACCACAGTGCTATGTTTAGAGTTAAATCACTTTCAATTGTTTCAAAAATGAAATTTAAGTTTTGGGTAATATTAAGGTAAGAGAGGGGAAAGAGGAAGTTAATAAGGAAAGAGAAATACAATAAGAAAGGTAAAAAGAAAAGTAAAATGCAAAACTGAAATTTAGGCAAAAAGATAAAGGTCTGTAAGAAAATGAACAGAACCCAACATTGACCGCACATAGAAACAAGATAGGGCCTGTTCCAATTATCAAGAGCAGGAAATATTTATGGGATATAGGGAAGGGTGTTTTCTGAGTAATGGGTGATAATTAGCCATAGACTATACATATTTTAAACACAAGAACAAAGTATTTATAATAAATTAATTCATGTATACTTACAGAAAAACAATAATTTCCAGCACAAAGTGAAATTCACATTATCTGGCATATGAAAATAATGTGATATATAATAAAGAGAAAACTCAATGGATTATAATCTGTCTGGGATTGACACTAATGTTAGAATTATCAGACAGGGATTATTTAATGGTTATTATAACCACTGATGTGTATTGAACAAGTTAAATAGAAACATGAAGATTGAGAGATACATAACAGACCCAAATTGAACTTCTAGAAGTGAGAACTACAACATGTGAGATGTAAATTACATGATATTGGATTACTGGTATACTGCACATTGTATAAGAAAAGATTAGCAATCTGAATACATAGTAAAAGACATAATTTAAAACATAACAAAGGATTCCAAGATGGCTTTATAGTGACAGGATGGTCTGAATCACATGGAGCAAAATTAATATTTAAAAAGGGTTGACAGCAGAAGGAACAGGTCATCAAGGAGAGAGGCGCCTTTCTCTGAAGGGAGGAAGGAACCTCCACTGTGATACGGCCTTGACTAAACAAGTTCAGAGTTGGTGAACTCAAGGGGCTTCCATAGCCTAGACAGCTCATAGCAAGAGTCTCAGGTGATTGCTGACGTCATAAATAAGAGTGCCAATTGTTAAATAAACAACGGAAGTCACTGGGTACATGCTCCCCACGTAGGATCTCTGTCCTTAATGTGTTTTACTATGAAAGTTAAAAACACTACTAGTTGAACAGTATCCTATACCTTGTGCGGTTGTGTGAATGTAGCCTGTTGAAATCCTTGCTTAGTATATACTAAGTTGATCTTCAGTATATGAAGGTAATTGAAAATGAAACTCGATAAAGGGCGGGATGGGAAAAGGAGAGGGAGAGGGGAGAGCCACGGGAGGGAGGGAGGTGGGGGGTAGGGAAGCCACAACAACACAAAAGTTGCACTTTGTAAATTCACATTTATGAAATAAAAAATTTAAAAAAAAATTAAAAAGGGTTGAAATTACACACCTGAGATAGAGCAGTGTAGAATTTGCAGCAGGAAACCCGGCAAGAACAGCAGAGACAGTCCAGGTCCATGCCAAAACAGTGAATCAGAAAAAAAACAAAACAAAACAAAAAAAACCCCAAAACAATGGAGGCTCTGACCCAGAGAAGAGAGTACTGGACTCAGTAGACCAGGCAAGAGAGGAATCCTTGGGTCTGCAGAGCTGTGGATAGCAGTGGGAGGGAGTGCTTGGTGAACTGCTACTGAAGTTCCATTCAGGGAAAGAAATAGATGAACAAATAGGGAGACAGTATAAATCCCTCCTCCCCCACAACCCTGCAGGGATAGACAACTACTGGAAGAAGCCATTCTGTTTCTTTGTCTTTTCTTTTCTTTTTTTTTTTTTTTCTATTTTTGGATGCAAGCAGGTGGCAGCTGCCCCTGCCTCCTATGCACATGCCCAGTAATAGCAGGGGTCGCTTCACCCTCCATCCAAGCAGCAAGGGACTCAACAATTCAGAATCATATCTTCATCCACCACACAAGCTGTATGGAAAGGGGAATCCCCACCTATTGAAAGCTCATGCCAGCCACCACCATTGAGAAGTGAGCTGGGCTCCAGTAGGCGAGGGTTCCTTGCACACACTTGCAACCCACAGACCTATAGCAGCTCACAAGAGAGGGAACTATGCTCACAGGTAGGTTGCCACAGATCAAAGGTACAGTTCATTATGCAGTACAAACCAGTTCGGAAAACAATAGGGATTAACACCAGGGTGTCCCACAGTTGTGAGAAGGGCTGCTCATCAATAGAGGTGAATACCCTCCTCCATATAGACACCCAGAGGAGGGCTATAGAGCCCCTCGGGGGCTTTACCTTGGATACTTGCTCTACCCTGGAACACTGAACAGAGCATCCAGGCCACACTCACCACACACCTCCTGGTACTCACTGAAAGTATAGACATCCCACTAAGCCAACAAGTGTTGAAAAACAAAGAATCAGGGAGATACTATGAGCCACCCAAAGGAACTCTACAACACTTCAATAGTAGAAGGTGAAGATGAAGAGATTGAGAGTATGTTAAAAATGGAATTCAGAAAATTAATCATCAGATTACTTAGAAGCAACCAAAAGCCAATTCATGAAATAAATGAAAACTTTTCCCATGAAATTGAGATATTAAAGAGAAATCAGAATGAAACACGAGAAACGAAGAGCTCTATAGACCAAATAAAAAATACAGTGCAAAATCTCAGCAACAGATGAGGTGGAACAGAAGAAAGAATATAAGAACTAGAAGACAAATTGCTCAAAATTGTACAGTCAGATCAGAAAAAATAAATTAGAAAACTGAAAATAGTGTTGGATATTTATGGGATACTATCAAATGACCCAACATATGGGTGCTGGGAGTTCCTGAAGTCATGGAAAGAGAAAGAGGATTAGAAGGTCTTTAATGAAATGACAGAAAACATTCCCAATTTGAAGAAAAAAAAAGAGACATCCAAGTTCATGAAGCACAAACTCCCAATAGACATGACCAAAAATGAACTACACCAGAGCACAATATAGTAAAATTATCCACGGTAAACATAAGGAAAAGTCTTTAAAGTGTGCACAGGAAAAATGCCAGATCACATTCAGAAGAACCCCAATTAAACTTACCATGGACTTCTCAACAGAAATCCTACAGGCTAGAAGAGAATGGTGAGATATATTCCAAATCCTTAGAGAAGAAAACTGTCAACCCAGAATACTGTACCATGCAAAGCTGTGATTTATGAATGAAGAATAAAGGTCTTCCATAACAAACAGAAATTGAAATAATTTGTAATTACCCACCCAGCCCTATAAAAGATGCTCAGGGATGTGCTACACACAGAAACACTGAAACCAGAACATCACTACAAAAGAATCACCCAGTAAAAGTACAAAGGAAACCCAAAATACGTAGTTAAGAGTGTTTACAGAAGCAAGGCAGTGCAAAGTCGGTACTAAATCATAGTCACATTGAACGTAAATGGTCTCAACTCCCCATTTAAAAGACACAGACTGGCTGAATGGATTACAAAAGAAAATCCATCTATCTACTGCCTAAAGAAACACGTTACCAACAAAGATGCATGCAGACTGAAAGTGGAAGGATGGAAAAAGATAATTCATGCTAATAAAAACCAAGAAAAAGCTGGTGTCCCCATTGTAATATCAGACAAAATGGACTTTAACACAAAAACTGTTAAAAGAAAAAAAGAAGGGCACTATATAATGATTAAGGGATCAACTCAACAGGAAGATGTTGACTATTATAAATGTATACACACCTAATTACAGGGCACTTGGCTATTTAAAAGAAATGCTAATGGATTTAAAGGGAGAAATACACTCAAATACAGTAGTAATGGGGACTTCAATATCACATGTTTTGCAATGGACAGATCAACCAGACAGAAAATCAACAAGGAAACAACAGAGTTCATCAATACTATAGATCAAATGGACCTAACATATCTCTAGAGCTTTCCACCATATAGCCAAAGAACATATATTCTTCTCACCAGTTCATGGAACTTTCTCTAGGATTGACCACATGCTAGGCCATAAAACAAGTCTCAGCAAATTCAAAAAAATCAAAATCATGCCATGCATATTTTCTGACCACAATAGAATGATATTGGTAATCAACAACCCAGTTCACAATAGCTAAGATATGGAATCAACCCAAATGCCAATCAACTAAAAACTGGATAAAGAAATTATGGGATTTGTATACCATGGAATAATACACAACAGTTAAAAATGAAGTCTGGTCATTTGCAACAAATGGATGAAACTGAAAACATCATACTTAGTGAAATAAGCCAGTCCCAAAGGAACAAATTCTATATGTTTTCCTTGACCTGTGATAACTAATAGAGCAGCTAATAGACAATACGTAGAAACAAAATTGATACTTTGAAAAGCAATGATTATGAACAACCCTTCTCTTGGCTGTTGAGGAACAGCTGGTTATTCTATATTTATGTTTATATTTTCCTATATAATATTTTCCTTATATTTTTCTCTTTCATACGATTCACTGAATGCTACACTTAACATAGAGTTAATCATATATGTATAAAGTTAATTGAAAATAGATCTTAGTAGAGAGAAAGAAAATTAAGATGAAGCAAAGGGGGGAGTGAAGGTAGGAGGGTGGGCACAGTGGAAAGAATCATGAAGATAATAAAACTGTAATTGTAAAATGTATGAAGTTTGCAACTGCAAAGCTGTATAGTTCTATAAACATTCATACAGTCTTACTTCTAAGGGTACAACTTAACAACTAGCCATAAGACCCCAAAATCCCTTAAGCTGGCTGATAAGAATAGCAGCTTAAATGTTATAACGATCAAATGGATAGGAATGAGTGGCAAAGTGACCATATAGATATGATCAAGAGCTAAAGTGGGCCGGCACCATGGCTCAATAGGCTAATCCTCCACCTGTGGCGCCTGCACACCGGGTTCTAGTCCCGGTCGGGACACCGGATTCTGTCCTGGTTGCCCCTCTTCCAGGCCAGCCCTCTGCTATGGCCAGGGAGTGCAGTGGAGGATGGCCCAAGTCCTTGGGCCCTGCACCCGATGGAAGACCAGGAGAAGCACCTGGCTCCTGGCTTCGGATCAGCACTATGCATTGGTCACAGCACGCCAGCCGCAGTGGCCATTGGAGGGTGAACCAATGGCAAAAGGAAGACCTTTCTCTCTGTCTCTCTCTCTCTCTCACTGTCCACTCTGCCTGTCAAAAATAAATAAATAAATAAAGAGTTAAAGTGATCATATAAACAGGATTAAGTGTTTGGAAATAATAATAGAATTAAAAAGGAGTGGAGGCTCCAATATGGGAAATAGTCCATACAGGAGATGCAGAGAATGTCAATCACTTTATGTAGCACTCCAACCTCAGAAATAGCCCTTAAGGCATTCCAGTATGGCTGGAAAGCCCAGGGGGAACATTTCAGTACGGAAAGCCAAGACATTGTGGAAAAAAAACATCTACATAAAGGGCCTCTGTGGGTGAGACCCCAGTGGAAAGAAGTGACCAAACAAAGGAGGAGGCACCTTTCTTTGAAGGGAGGAAAGAACTTCCACTTCGTTTATGGCCTTGTCGAGCTAGTGAATCCAAAAGGCATCCATAGCTGAGGAAGCTCATGTCAAGAGCCTTGGGTGATCACTAATGTCATACATAAGAGTGTTACTTGCTAAATAAGCAAGAGTTTCTGTGCACTAACTTCCCATGCAGGACCTCTGTCCAAAAAGAGTTGCATCATGAGACTTAATAGTAAAATTTGTTCTCAAGAATCACTTCCTTTTAATGTATTCAATGGAGGATATTATTATGTTTCATAAGTTATAGTTATGTCTAAGGACTCAAAAAAGATGCATCATGCTTGGGTTCTTCTTTAAAGACAATTAAGTTTCAAAATGATAGATAGGGGAGGAAGGAAGGGAAAAGAGAAAGGGAAAAATAAAGCAAAATCACCTTTGAGAAGCAGCAACAAAGAACAGCCCTTGTCTAGACTGTTGAGGAACAGTTCTCTTATTTTTTATTCCATTCTTTTTCTTTCTTTCTTTCTTTCTGTTTTTTTTTTTTTCTTTCTCAGACCAAACAGGAGAGGGAGAAGGATGGTGGGGGAAGTAGGTGGAGGGCAGATGCAGTGGGAAGAATTACTATGTTCCTAATATTATATTTATGAGATACATACAAATAAAAAAGAATTAAAAATGTAATAACAGAATTTAAACAACAGAATTTAAAAAGGAAAATGTGCATGTGTGAACTGGGTAGCAACTTCAAGAGATCCAATATATCTTACTGAATGTAACTGCAGTACTCATAGGGAATAAAAAAATGAGAAGAAAAGTATTTAATAATTTGCTCTAAGTTTTCTATAAAAAAATCAATGAACTCTATCCACAAGAAGCACTCATACATGATAGACACTCTAAGACATTGAACAAATTGTTCAAATCAATGATAACAAGAAAAATTTTAAGTATTTAAGAAATTTTGTTATTTTTAGGAATACAAGTACAAAGGGAAGAAAGATTAAAAAAAAACAGAAAATTTCATGTCAAAATCATCATAAGCAACAAAGCAGAGCATTAGATTTAATGTATTCAAGCAATAAATCTGTCAGCATAGAATTCTATAGAGTGAACATATATTTCAAACATAAAGATGAAATAGACTTTAACAGACTTAGATATAATGAAATATGTAATTATCAGCCTTACAGAAGATGTGAAAGCAAGTTTTTGAGGCAGAAGGAAAAATGACACTTGATGGAAACATGTATAATATAAAAGAATAAAGAACACCAGAAATAGTAACAAGAATATATATATGACTGAGTTTCAAGTTATGGAAAGTTCTTCACAAATCAAATGAAAAATGTTAAGCAAAACCATAATAATGTAGTATGACATTTATAATACATAAAACTAAAATAAATAACAAAATTGGGGAGAAACAAAACTATGTTGGTATAAAATTCTTATGCTATATGCATGAAAGAGTACAGTATTATTTGATCATAGCCTGTGATGTTTTCAAATATATATTAAAAACTTCAAAGCATCTGATAAAATGACAAAAGATGTAGCTAAGAAACAATAGAAAAAAATATATAGATTTAAAAAGTTCTCAATGTTGAAGAAGATATAAATTAAAATGGGAAAAAAGATATGAGATATAGAGAAAACAACTATTAAGAGGATTTATATGTAAAAAATCAGTTACTCCTAAATGTAAATAATCTAGATAATACAATTAATAGTAAAAGATCATCAAATCAGAGATACCCAATTTTATGCTGCCAACAGAAAAGCATTTTAATATAAAGACACAATCAGTAAAAAGTGAAAGTTTAGAAGAATAGGTAGCTCACTAAAAATAAATGAAAGAAAATGGATGTGGCTATATAATATCAGATATAGTATATTTCAAATCAAAAGATATTATCAGTGATAAACAAGTTATTTCATAATAATAAAAGGGTCAATTTATCATGAAGACATCACCTTCCCAACATTTGTACCTATCAGCAGAGTAATAAATATATATTTTTAAAACCCCAAAAAATTTGAAGGAGAGAAAGACAAAAGACAAAAAGACAAATTAGCAACTATAGAGATAAATTTCACTAGCAATCCACATAGAAGCAAATGACTGAAAAAAATATGGAAACCATAAATATAAAATATTTGATAACATCAATAAATACCACTTCATTCAAATTACAGTTTACTAACAAATTTCCAACACCGAACTTGACAACATAAATTAAAAAAAAAAAAAAAAGAGGCCGGCGCCGCGGCTCACTAGGCTAATCCTCCGCCTAGCGGTGCCGGCACACCGGGTTCTAGTCCCGGTCGGGGCACCGATCCTGTCCCGGTTGCCCCTCTTCCAGGCCAGCTCTCTGCTGTGGCCAGGGAGTGCAGTGGAGGATGGCCCAAGCCCTTGGGCCCTGCACCCCATGGGAGACCAGGAGAAACACCTGGCTCCTGCCATCGGATCAGCGCGGTGCGCTGGCCACAGCGCGCTACCGCGGCGGCCATTGGAGGGTGAACCAACGGCAAAAGGAAGACCTTTCTCTCTCTCTCTCTCTCACTGTCCACTCTGCCTGTCAAAAATTTAAAAAAGAAAAAAAAAGAAAAAGAAAACCTTGTTTATTACGATATCTTTCTGCTCTGAAGAAAGAGTTAGGTTACTTACAAAGATATTCTGTGTTCCATTCTCTAAAAGTGGCCAAAAATCACACAAACCCCCCCTTAATCTCAGCAGTTAAGGTTTTACAAGTTAAGACACAATGCTTATTAGTCTCCATAGGTTTTTTTCTTATTTTTTTTGAAGAAAAAGTGGCAGCAAGATGGCGGAATAGGAAGGGAGCACACTGTGCAAGAGAGAAACATCAGATTACTCTCAGAGGACCTCCAATTAGACTCACAGCTGACTTCTCATCAGAAACCCTACAAGCTAGAAGGGAATGGCAAGACATAGCCCAGGTACTAAGAGAGAAAAACTGCCAGCCCAGAATATTATATCCTGCAAAGCTCTCATTTGTGAATGAAGGTGAAATTAAGACTTTTCATAGCAAACAGAAATTGAAAGAATTTGTTGCCACTCATCCTGCCCTGCAAAAGATGCTTAAAGATGTCTTACACACAGAAACACAGAAACATGGTCATCACTATGAAAGAAGGTAAAGGAAGGAAACCTCACAGCAAAAGATCACAGGAAGCTCAATTTCTCTTTGACATAGAATTAAAATCTGATTCTCTGTTAAAGCAATGTGTTAAAGTAATCTATTATGTTCTCTTGATGTCTGTTAAAATCTAATTGTTCAAAAACAGCTGAATTTTTATTAAGAACTATGGGTTATTTAATTTTTTTTTTTTTTTGACAGGCAGAGTGGATAGTGAGAGAGAGAGACAGAGAGAAAGGTCTTCCTTTTTGCCGTTGGTTCACCTTCCAATGGCCGCTGTGGCCAGCACATCGTGCTGATCCGAAGTCAGGAGCCAGGTGCTTCTCCTGGTCTCCCATGCGGGTGCAGGGCCCAAGGTCCTTGGCCATCCTCCACTGCACTCCCGGGCCATAGCAGAGAGCTGGCCTGGAAGAGGGGCAACCGGGATAGAATCTGGCGCCCCAACCGGGACTATAACCGCAAGTTGGAGAATTAGCCTGTTAAGCCACAGCACTGGCCGAGCTATGGGTTATTTAAATATGTGCTTATTTTCAAAGATTTGAATAATCACCTTGTAACAATGATCAAATTTGGTCTATATTATGTCATGATTTTAAGGAGTCTTATTTGAACCAGATATTTTGGATTTTGAGCCTTCTTGGCATTCTTGACAGGCATTCAAAAAATCAAAGTTTCAAACAATCTGGACTCTAAAATTTCCAGTAAATCTTGGACTTTGGTTTTTCCAGTTTGGGCCCAACTGAAAAAATTGAAGGACCTATGTCTCTCATCTTATAGAGACACCAGCTAATCGGAATATTTGGATTATATTAGAAGTACTGTCAAGATGTGACGTGGCACCAAACTTTAAGTTTCTATAATGGAAAATGCTACTAATACAAATGTTTGAGAATTAAAAAGTCTAATGATCTTGTGTTACTAGACATGATAGTTATCTTAATGAGAAAGCCCCAGAGGCCTAAAGGGTTAAATACTTGTAAAATCCTACAGGTGCTTTCAAAAATAGTATGAAGTAAGCAAGTGCCTCTTGTTGGTGGATGAGTTTATAATTTTAAACATGGCGACTTAAAGTCTTTTGTCATCCACAGTTATATATGATTTGCTGCTCATAAAACTAAAGCCTTGTTGGTTCTGTGTTTAGCTGTCCTCCTATAGGTTCCTATGGACTTTTTCCAGCCACTTCTATTGTATTCAGTACTTTGGGACTGCTCTGTAAACAGATGAAGCCAATAATGTATTAACAGTACCAACTGAGAGAAAGTATGGTTAATTACTTTTTGAAAACAAAAAGTAATTCAAATCAATTGACAATTTACACAAAGAGTTAAAGATTTTAAAAGCTATTATTAAAATTGCTATATTGGTCTATTATGTTATGTTATATGTGTGCACATATTGTAAGTCCACATGGGAAAATTTTATTAAGAATTGTATTTTAATTGGCTTATAGATAAGATTGTCCATAAATTTAAGCTGCTAAAATTAATCAAAGATACATTTTAATTTGTGTGACCTGAATCTCTGTATCATATGTTTTATACTTGTTGGTAGAAAGAAACTAAAAACATTTTAGATGGTTGTGCTTAAGTTTACTGGTTAAACAAACTACACCATGTTTTATATTTAAGAGATGTTTCCAAATACATGATTCTTAAAATTTATAGAAGGCATTGGACCTTCTGGTAAATATTTTCTTAAGTTGTTATCTAATGGTTGAAACGGTTTGCTAAGTATTCATGTGATATTGCTATTGTCAGCAAGCGATCTAGGACTTGCTCCCTCATTTCTCTATTCTAAGCCCAACTTGTTCTTTCATTTCTCTATTCTCCTCAAGGTAGGATACTAATTCTATTATGAAGGAATCTGTAGGACGCACAATTTAATCTTTAGACCTTATAAAAGAGATGGCTAACATTTTCCTGTAATAGCATAGCAAAAATAAGAGCTTAAATTATAATCTCATAGCTAGACTTACTTTGCCATCAGCAAAGTAAACAGTAAGTAGAAAAAACCTCCCTTTCAGACCAAAGGGAAAGAAAGTTTTAAAGTGAGAATATAATTTTCCTCATGGGCATTGTCTACCTTAGAAAAACTACTACAGAATATGCCTGTGACTATAGACTTGTAGTTCAGGCCACCAAAGATTGGAGATGGGACTTGGGCACTCCCTTGACTTGCATCCTCTGCTCTGCTTTAACACAAACCAGGAGGAAAAGAAAGCTAGGCATCAGAAGCAATGGGTGGCAGGCCTATTAATGGCTGATCTGTACAGTGATCTGCCCTCAAGGAGACCCAACAGGCCAGTCCACTGCAGTGGCTTTCAATGTGGTAAGCCTGGGCTTCAGCAGAAGTCAGCTTGTGAAGAGCCCTGGCAGCTCTGCCAAGAGTTGGATCACTGGAAATGGACCTGCCCTGGAGTCGAAGGATGCCCAGGTCAGAGCCATAGATCTTATTGGCTCTAAGCTGAAAAGCCCTTCACTCAGCCCAACTTCCAAAGTGACCACTGCAGCTGAGGGGACGGCCAGGCAGGGTCAGCAACATTGCAGGCAGAACTGTAAATTTCTTGTTAGAGATGTCACCTGCCTTTACCTGGCCAGCTCTCCTCCCAGGCCAGCTAAGTAATGAAAGTCAACAGAGTGCCTTCCCCTAGGAAGATCACACCTCCCTTAGAATGTACCCCATGTGAAGAGATAGATAGGTCTGGGCCTCTTAACTTTCAAGGCCTAAAGCCCACCAGATTATTATCAAACTTCTTCTGTCAGGTTCTATTTGCCTCTCAATCAGAAAACTTAATTGTAGCTTAGACAGCACCTTTCTTAGCTCCTCTAATAATGACTCTGTCCTTTGTTCTAGACCCTGTCTAGCGCACTTGGGCCTCATTCCTTTGTAATCATAACCTCTACTCTACCACCAATGGCTCTACTCCCAACCTGTGTGTACTGAGGGTCCTCTTCCCCACTTAATGCTGTATAATTGTTCACACCTGGTTAATGCCACTCTTAGCATCATTGGTTACTATCCTCACCCTCTCTTTTATGACCTTGTCTAAATATGATTAGAGTTGGCAAACTTGGAAGGCTTCCATAGCCTTGGCAACTCATGACAAGAGCCTAGGTTGGTTACTGGTGCTATAAACTAGAGTGTCAATTTGTTGTGTCAACAACAGAAGTCACTGTGCACTTGCTCCTCATGTGGGATCTCTGTCCTTAATATGCTGTACATTGTGATTTAATGATATAACTAGTACTCCAACAGTATGTTTCACTTTGTGTTTCCTGTGTGTGCAAACTGTTGAAATCTTTACTTAATACATACTAAATTGATCTTCTGTATATAAAGAGAATTGAAAATGAATCTTGATGTGAATGGAAGGGGAGAGGGAGCGGGAGAGGGGAGGGTTGCGGGTGGGAGGGAAGTTATGGGAGGGGGAAGCCATTGTAATCCATAAGCTGTACACTGGAAATTTATATTCATTAATTAAAAGTTAAAAAAAGAATAACTTAAGAATTGGAATTAATTCTTCTTAAAATATTTCATAGAATTCAGCAGTGAATCCATCTGGCCCTACACTTTTCTTTCTTGGAAGGGTCTTTATTACAAATTGAATCTCTGTCTTTGTTATTGATTCATTTAGGGTTTCCATGTTTTCATCACTCATTTTTAGTAGTTTGAATGTATCCAGAAATCTATTTCTTCTAGTTTTCCAGTTTGTTGTTATACAGCTGTCAGTAGCAATTCCTGATTATTCATTTTATTTCTGTGGTATCTGTTGTAATATCTCCCTTTTCATCTCTAATTTTATTAGTTTAGATCTTCTCCTCCATTTTTTTGGTTTGGCCAACAGTGTCTCAATTTTGTTTGTTTTTTCAAAAAAATTGTTATTGATTTCATTGATCTCTTGTTTCTCTTTTTTTGGTTTCAATTTTTTTCGTTTCTATTTTTCTTTCTTTCTTCCTACTAATTTGGGGCTTTATTTGTTCTTATTTTTCCAGGTCCTTGAGATCTATTTTTACAACATTTATCTGACTTCCCAATTCCTTGATGTACACACTAATTGCTAAGAATTTCCTTCTTACTACTGCTTTTGCTGTATCCCATAAGTTTTGATATGTTGTGTTATTTTCTTAATTCATTTCTATGATCTTTTGGATTTCCATTTTGATATCTTCTATGACCCACTATTCAGTCAAGAGCAGGTTGTTCAGTCTCCATGTGTTTGCATATTTTTTAAAGTTTCGCAAGCTATTAGTTTCCAGTTCCATTCCATTGTTGTCAGAAAAATACATGGTATGATTTTGTTGTTTTTAATTTGTTATGATTTGCATTGTGATCTAATGAATGGTCTATCCTACATAAAGTTTCATGCACTGATGGTAACAATGTGTATTCTTCAACTATGGGATGAAATGTTCTGTAGAAATCAATTAGGCCCATGTTTCCATAGTGTAGATTAGCTGTTGTTTCTTTGTGGATTTTTTGGGTATGGCTGATATCTCCAATGACGAAAATGGGGTGTTTAAGCCTCCCATTATTATTGTATTGGAATCTTTTTCTGTCTTTAGATAAATTAATATCAATTTTAAATACCCAGACCCCCTAGCACTGAGTACACGACATTTATCATAATAATTTTTTGTTGAATTGATCCTTCAATCATTACATAATATTCGTTTTTGTCTCTTTTAACAGGGTTTGTGTTAAAGTCTATTTTGTCTGATATTAGCATGGCTGCATCTGCTCTTCTTTGCTTTCCATTAGCATAGAATATCTTTTATTATGCTTTCACTTTAAGTCTGTGTGTATCTTTATTGGTGAGGTGTGTGTTTTTTTTTTTTTTTGTAGGCAGATAATAGATGGGTCTTGTTTTTTAATTAATTCATTCAGTCCATATCTTTTAATTGGAGAATTTAGGCAACTTACATTCAAGGTTATTATGGATGAGTAACAACTTGCTCCTGCCTTTTTTCCATAAATATTCCTATTTTTTTTATTTCCTTTGTGTTTTTACTGGGCAATATTCTGCTTTCATATTCTTTCAAGATGATGACTATCCTTCTCTGAGTATAGCACACAATTAAGTATCATTTTAAGTCTGGACAAGTGGTGACAAATTATTTCAATTTCTTTTTGTTTGGGAAGATCTTTAATTCACTTTGATTTATAAATTAGAGCTTTTCTGAGTACAGTATTCAGGGTTGACAGTTCTTTTCTTTTAGGACTCAGACCATGTGTCTCCATTCTCTCCTACCTTGTAGCGTTTCTGATAAGAAATGAGCTGTCACTGTCAATCTAATTGGAGATTCTTTGAAGGTAATCTGACATTTCTCTGGTCTACATTTTAGAATTTTTATGTTTTACTTTTGAAAGTTTGCCTATAATGTGTTACATATCTTTTATGATCATGTCTCTTTAGAGTCTATTTGCTTCCTGTACTTGGATGTCCTCATCTTTTCTTCAAATTAGGGATTTTTTTCTGCAGTTATTTCACTGAATAGGTGTTCAAATCCAGTCTCTCGTTCCACACCTGCAGTAACTCCAATGACACATGTATTTGGTCATTTGATAGTATCCCATAAATCTCAAAAACTGTTTTCAATTTTTCTAATTTCACCTCCTGTTTTTTGGCTACGATATTTCCAAAGATTTGTCTTTTGGCTTAGTTATTCTTTCTTCCACCTCATCAGGTCTGTTGTTAAAGTTTCCCACTGTATTTTTTTGACATACTATATTCTTCAATTCTATTAATTTGGTTTGATTTCTCTTCAATATCTATTTTTCATGCATTTTTGTTTCATGTATGACATGTTTGGATTTCTTTAACTCATGTATTTGCTTCTCTGTGTATTTGAGTAATCTTATGATCATTCTTTGGAACTCCTTTTTCAGGGATTTCATCAATCTCTTCCTCTTTGCATTCCAAGGTTGAAGTGTTATTGTGTTCTTTTTGGGGAATCATACTGCCTTCCTTGTTAACATTTCACATATTTCTACATTTATTTTTAGGCATTTGTGGAAACACTTCTTAGTTTTCTCCTCTGATGGTTTTTATTTGAAATATGCCTTTGTAGCTTAGTGGAGTATCTGCTCCCTCAATTCATATCCAAAGGTAATGGTGAGTGAGGCCAATGAGCTCTGGCCAGTGCTCAAGGGGAGGGGGGGGCAAAAGTATAGAGTGACATTTAAGTTGAGTGTGATAAATCTCTTCTCTCTTCAGCAAGGTGGAGGATCTAATTTCATTGGTTGTTGTAATCAAAGCATCAATTTCTCTCTACCAAGGTGAACCAACCAACCTGGTATAGTCCACAATGCCTAGGCACCTCATTCATACAGGCACATGAACCACACAAAGGATCAGTACGCTTCTCAGTGTGAAGGCAGAATTCTGAGCCTCTGAAACCAGACACAATGATTGCCCAAAGACCCAGCCACACCCTATAGCATGCCCTACTGCACAATCACAGAATTCACACAGTCACAGAGAGAAGGTTTCCCACAGTTACAGGGAACAGGGGATCCAGTCTCAGCCCCACAAGCCTCCCTGTTTAATGCCAGAGCCATGGCATTCCCAGAGCCTGATGCCCTATCAATAAAGGGTGGTCAGTGCTACAACTTGGGAAGTCAAGTTCACACACTGAAATAGAGTGGGGAAGAGCATTTCATGGGCCTTGTGTGACTTGTTAAAGCATATAACTGAGAATATCTTAACTGCCAGAATTTGAGTTCTTACACAATGTCACTGTGTGTGTGTGTGTGTAAATTTAAAATACTGAGTGTGAGTTCATGAGCAAATTTAATGGAATTTTAAAGAAATACATGGTTTTTGTTTGCTTTTTGCTCATTTTCCCATAAGGTTAGTTACCTATTCTTGGTTTCATCCTATGAAAATTTTCTATCTTTGGGATTTATAATTTTTTTGTTCACCACTATTTCCTCCAGAAATATATAAATGGGTAAATACCAAACCATTAAAATAAATTTTGTTTTCTGATAAAAATAGGGATTTCCACATGATTTTTTTCCATTCTGTTAATTTTATTCTTATCTACAAAACATAAATATAGATTTATGAAACTTTTAACTTAGATGGTAGACTTTGAGAAGGTCTAAAGGGAAACAGAAAGCAAAGTATAGAAATAGAGATAAGATTTTAAAATAATAACACTCTGAAGAAGAATCAAGTCAAGAGAATGTAAAAGGCATTTTTGCCCGTGTTAATTTTAGATAGCAATTCCAGAATTTTCTAATTCTTTGAAATTTTTCAATTTATGTACGATTTAATTAGACACAGTATAAAATCAATATATGTACATACTTTTAAATGATAAAATATAAGATGGCAATTATTTTCACTTTGAGTTAGTTTTCTCTGCATGAACTTACGGTTCTCATCAGAAAGATATTTGGAGTGAGGAGAAAGGGAAACTAGGCTTTCTATAAATTTTTATTTAATTTACATATTGAGCCCAAATGGATATAAACACACTTGAATGAAATGATTTTACCATTAATAAAAGGCCACATGCAAATTGAAGATATTACTGAAGTAGATGAGAAAACATATGATTTCACTTCTGAAGCAAGATGAGTTTATGACATGTATTTAAAGTACCTCTGCTCACTTTATACAAAACATTTTTGTATTTAATATACTCATTTTTAAAAGTGTCAATCTCAGGACACTCTATTCTATGTATCTCTGGGTTAATTTGTGCTGAAAAATAGTTTATGGGAAGCATTTAAGCTGAAAATAAAAATTTTCATTTGCTAATTTTACAATTAGTTGAGGAGACAGTTCTAAAATTAGTGTTCGGAAGATAAAGAGACACTTTAACAGAGAGTGAGAAAATGTTGTTTATCATAAAACAGTATCTCATGAGAAAATTAAATATGATAAAAA
This sequence comes from Lepus europaeus, assembly GCF_033115175.1. Taxonomy (NCBI): domain Eukaryota; kingdom Metazoa; phylum Chordata; class Mammalia; order Lagomorpha; family Leporidae; genus Lepus; species Lepus europaeus. The sequence goes on along the minus strand of NC_084830.1, from coordinate 118,154,012 downwards.
TTCAATTTGCTTTTATAAAATTAATCAGAAACTTAATGAAAAATGAATGCAATAGTGTTAAAGATAAGAAAGAGGTTTAAGAATCTGATACAGACAATATTGCACAGGAAGGAAGTTGGGCCATAGATTTATGAAATGCACAGTTAACAAAGATGATCACAAATGTCGCTATCAGCACTGACATTACTGATAATGAAGTGGCACAAACACAATGAAGAAAGATGAAAACCTAAGGAATGGACTAGGTAATCCATGTCTGGCTTATTGAAAGTAGTATGACTTACATACCTTAGAGGTACGAACTGCAGGATGCACTTCTTTAAACTTTTTTAAAAAATATTCTTCCAAGCAGTATCCTCTGGTCATTCTTCAATCATCTATTTCAGCTGCAAGAAAAGTATTTGAAGATGTGAACAATATTTTCACTGAGATTTCCTGTTTTTTAGTAAAGAATCCACTTTGTTTAAAAGGATTTCTGTCTTATTAACTGTAAATGAAGTGTAAAAGTAGACTGACTTGAAAACTTTAGATTTATAAAATAATTTACAACAAAGATGTCTTCTGATTGTACATGTAGTTTCGATCTTTGTATATAATCTGGATGTTGGCAAACAGATTATTAACTAAATACTATCTGACGTGTTTAAAGTGCTATTGATGTATATGGATGATCTTTAAATGATTATTTGTCAAGATAGATCAGTAGGTCTTAAATCTCAAAATACATTGCCAGTGTCACCTAAGTGGAAAATTTAGCCAAGACTTTAGCCCCAGTATGGTGGCTTCTAATTATATCTCAGTCTTCAGTATCCAACAAGTTTTAGTTATAGCACGCATAAACAGGAATAACAGATAATTGACCTTACCTGAAAGCCAAAATTGTTACATTTGTGAAATACATACTGTAATAGTACTCACATATAAAGTTTGTTGTGAGAACAAAAAAGAAGTACCAAATTCACTCTTTGGTTAATAATTACTTTCCAACAAAACAAATCATAGTTAATGAGAATTTATTTGGTCTAGGCTTTTTTTTTTTTTTTTTTGCAGGCAGAGTGGACAGTGGGAGAGAGAGACAGAGAGAAAGGTTTTCCTTTTTCCATTGGTTCACCTCCAAGTGGCCACTACGGCCGGCGCTCTGCGCTGATCTGAAGCCAGGAGCCAGGAGCTTCCTCCTGGTCTCCCATGCAGGTGCAGGGCCGAAGCACTTGGGCCATCCTCCACTACCTTCCCGGGCCACAGCAGAGAGCTGGACTGGAAGAGGAACAACCGGGACAGAATCCGGCTCCCCGACCGGGACTAGAACCTGGGGTGCCAGCGCGTCAGGAGGAGGATTAGCTTATTGAGCCACGGCACCGGCCTGGCCTAGGCACTCTTTAATCATGAACTATTTAGTAAGCACTATTTCGAATTGTTCAGGCTTTTTGATACCCTGTACTGATGCCTTGGATCACAATAGAAATTAGATAGGTTCTCTTGTAATCTTATATTTTGGCTAACAACTATATTATGCAGCTTTATTGGATTATTCTAATTCCATGAGCAATGCTCTGTTTGATATCTCCTTGTTTCTTTAACATCATTGGATATGAAAATATGCATGATCACTTTTTGGGGACAACTATTTGATATAGTGTGCCATCAAATTAATGAGGAAGTTGTCTGTTTAATTTTTACATTGTCCATGATGAAAGAAAGATTAACAATTTTGTTAATATTAGAAAAAAAAAACATTACTTATATTAAAAGTAAAACAAAGGCAAATAGAATATGAAGGGACATTTGAATCTGAAAAGTCCCTGGAAATTAAGCATTGGAGTTAGGAGGGGAAAATGAAATAACGGATGTGTCTAAGACAAAATAAGATTTGTTTTATCAAGGAATTTTGAAAGATATTTTTGAGAAAATTTTAATAAATTTGATTGGCTTCTATATTGCATGAAATCTATTAACTTTGAATTTCCAAGAATTTCTCTTAAAACTCAGTAAGGTAGTTATATTTGTTTTAAACAAAGTTTAAAGCAAAAACTATTAAAACAGTTTTATTCATGAAATTATATTCAAATTAATTTAAATCAATGGTAAATATAACACACTTCAGGGTATCCTCTTTGATTCAATATGAGCTATCATCTATATCTAGGTATATCAAAATCCATAGTCATGTACCTATTTATCTCTCCATTGGATTTATACTGGCACTGTTTCAGATGTTCTGAGAACATTTAGCACTGAAGAAACTTAGGGCCTTCAAGACTGGGAGCTGAATCAAACTTAAGAGAAAATGTTTTGGGCAGTAAATTATGGGGAAACTCCTGCAGAAAGGAATGACTCTTGGAGCCAGCACTCTAGTACAGTGAGTTAAGCCACAACCTGCAATGCTAGATCCTGTATTGGAACTATGGTTTGAGCCATGGCTGCTCTGCTTCCCAATCCTGCTGCCTGCTAATGCACCTGGGAAAAACAATGGGAGATGGTCCAAGTACTGCACCTATGTGGTCCCTGTACCTATGTGGGAGACCTGGATGGAGTTCCTGGCTCTTGGCTTCAGGCTGCTCAACCTGAATGTCACAACCATTTGGGGAGTAAACCAACAGAGTAAAGACCTCTCTCCTACTCTCTGTCATTCCACTTTTCAGATACATTAAATAATATCAGAGTGGTATCAATGGAATTTGTGGTATAAAATATTTGCTTCCTTCCCCCATTACCCCCCCAAAAACAAAAAATTATCTTTAGCAAGAATAAAATGTCCTTTTTCCATACAAATCTCCAAATTTATCATGAGAATAGCAAGGGAGTGGTGATTGCATTTGAGCTCACAATTTATTGTGAAAACAAGTTACCTATCCCTCCTTTCTGGATGATTTCTTGTTTTATCATAAGCAAGACCGACAGGATAAAGGATTGTAAATCATGTATTTTGATGGGTTTTGTCCCTGCTTGTTAACTGAATGACAATCTGATTGTCAAGTTTTTTTTCCTTTGAAATTGTACTTAAAAACCCATTGCCACGGGATGCTTTGGGTTCTTTTTTCTCTCTGATGCCTCTTTCTATGCCACTCTGGCTAGAGGTCTTTGACTCTAATAAATTATTTTAAGTCTCAAAAAAAAAATTATGACCACTGAATAACTATGTCTTCTGCAAGATTGGACAGAAAAAAAAGTCAGCAATAAAAGATAAAACATAAATTTCTATTCTGATAACTCACATCCTGTGAGAAAAGAAAAAATTCCCTAATTATTCATAATCTGTACATTTACAATAAAACTTTCCCATTTTCTTGTTATTTCCAGCTTCTACCATTGTAGTCTCAGAACCAATAAGACAAATCTATGGGTATTTTTTTCTGAAATGCATAGCTCTCTCTGAAAAATTAATTTGACATGTAAAGAAAATATAATCAAAAGGTACACAAAGTTCCACAATACTATGGACATCTCATCAGAAACAAAACAAAAAGAACACATAGAGTGACAGCTTCTATGCATACAAAAATGAATAAATATGTGGAAGACTGGAATAACATTATCAAATACACTTTACTAATTGACATTTTAGATATTAATAGAATACCACACACATTATGTCAAATGCACATTCCTCTTCTTTTAAAAAGATTTATTTATTCACTTGAAAGAGTTACACAGAGAGAGAAGAGAGAGGAGAGAGAGAGAGAGAGAGAGAGAAAGAGAAAGAGAGGTGTCTTCCATCCGCTGGCTCACTCCCCAATTGGCTGCAATGGCTAGAGCTGTGCGGATCTGAAGCCAGGAGCCAGGAGCTCCTTCTGGGTCTCCCGCGTGGGTGCAGAGGTCCATGAACTTGGGCTATATTCTACTGCTTTTCCAGGCCACAACAGAGAGCTAGATTGGAAGTGGAGCAGCCAGGACTTCAACTGGCACCCATATGGGACGCTGACACTGCAGGAGGCAGCTTTACCCACTACAGCACAGTGCCGGCTCCAAATTCCTCTTTTTTTTTTTTTTTTTTTTTTTTTTTTTTTGACAGGCAGAGTGGACAGTAGAGGGAGACAGAGAGAAAGGTCTTCCTTTTGCCATTGGTTCACCCTCCAATGGCCGCCGCAGTAGGCGCGCTGCAGCAGGCGCACCGCGCTGCTCCGAAGGCAGGAGCCAGGTGCTTATCCTGGTCTCCCATGGGGTGCAGGGCCCAAGAACTTGGGCCATCCTCCACTGCACTCCCTGGGCACAGCAGAGAGCTGGCCTGGAAGAGGGGCAACCGGGACAGGATCGGTGCCCTGACCGGGACTAGAACCCGGTATGCCAGCGCCACAAGGCGGAGGATTAGCCTGTTAAGCCACGGCGCCGGCCCTACCACATTCCTCTTAATTACACTATAGAGCCCAGAAATCCTCATGCCTTTATGGGAACTGGTTTTTGGTAAAGGTTCAAAGTTAACTTAATAGAAAAAGGAGAATGATGTTTATAAGTGGAGGAGAAGCAATTGGGTATGTTTAGACAAAAAGTCAGAAAAGAAAATTAAGTACATAGCTTATATGATGAATAACATTTAACTCAAAATAGGCACATTCCCAAATCTAAGACTTTCATAAAACTATAAAATATCTGAGTAAACAGAACAAAATCTTTGTGACTTTAGGTTACACATACAGAGCCAATAACCTCTCTGCACAGCTGAACAGCAATATGATCAATGGCAACCTTCTAAACTGTTACAGTGGAGAAGAGAACAGAGTGGGATGACTTCAAGAAAAAGATTGAAGCAAGACTTCTATATGTAGGTAAATAATTCAGGAAATAATGTGAAAAAAACATTTATAAATAAATCAATCAAATTAATTGCTGACAAACTTGCCTTTCAATACATACTAAAGGAAAACTCAGCAAAGAACATTAAAGATAATATATTTTTACAGCAAAAGCTCAGATTCTGTTTTTTATTTTTCCCAGAATGTTTTTGTTTTGTTGTTTCTTTGTTTAGCAATGAGTCGGACTAAATTAATGAAATCTGTCTTTCAAACACTTTGTGTTAGCTGGTGTCACTACTCTATTTATTATTCTTGTGTTTTTTAAGATTTACTATTTATTTGAAAGTCAGTGTTACAGAAAGATTGATTGATTGACAGAGATAGTAACAGAGATGAGAGAAATCTTCCTTTCATAGGAACATTCCCTGCATGCCCACAACAATTGACACTGAAATGAGCTGAAGCCTAACAGGAGTTCAGAACTCAATCCAGGTCTGTCATTTGGGCAGTAGGGACTCAAGTACTTGAGACTTCATCTGTCACCTCGAAGGCGTAGTAGCAGGAAGTGGAGGAGGGACTCGGTTCCAAGGACTCCAACATGGGATATGAGTCTCCCCAGCAATGGCCTAACCCACAGAACCACATATCCATCACTGCTGTTACCATATAAAATCCAGATTCCCAGTAATAGTCTGTACGTCTGTATTGCAAGGTAAGCACTAAGGTGGAATAAATAAGGATCCATGAGAGCAGATTTTAAGGAGACACTCACTCCTAGTACTGTGCAGTGTATGACTGCTGAAGGTTCTCGATGCAGTTTGAGTATCACCCTCTAATTCGTAAGTTTTCAGTCTTCCTTGCTTTATTTCTTTTGTTTGTTAATATTTATTTATTTATTTATTTGAAAGAAAGTTACAAAGGAAGCAAGAGGCAGAGAGAGAGTGACAGACAGACAGAAATCTTCCATCTGCTGGTTTACTCCCCAAATATCTGCGGGGGTAAAGGCTAGCCCAGCCAAAGCTAGGAGCCTGAAACTCTTTTCAGTTCTCCTACATGGGTGGAAAGGGCCCAAGAAGCTGAGTCAGAAGTGGAGAAGCTGGAATTGAACCAGTATGTAAATTGGATTCTGGCTGGCTTCACAGGCAGAGGCTTAACTTGTTACTCCACAATGCCGGCCTCCTGATCTACTTCTTGTTGAAACTGCTCATTTTTTTTTTTACATGTGTGAATTGCCTCTTGATAGATAGTGATATATAGATGGGTTAAATTGTCTCCAGGATGTGATAAAAATGTAAGCAGTCTCCGTTCATCTAGATATTCTTAGCATATCAAGTGTATCTATAGACATCTCATCTCCCAATTCTTCATGATAAAAATCCTTGGTCAGTCTGTTGCTCTGTAACTGACCTCAACTGGAATAATAATCTTAGTCTAGTATGTCATTACACTTTTCCCATTCTCTGCTCTTGTGGATTTTCTGCCTTTCACAGGAAAACAGCTGGCTTTCCCAGCATCTGGATTTCTCAGATCACCTTTTCTGTCGGATCACCATGCCCAATTAGTTGGCAGACTAGGTAAAGGGAGCAACTTCAGGCAAGAACATTACAGACCTCAATTAAACCTGTCTGAAATTTCATACTTCCTCATAAGAAAAAAAATCATTTCAATTTCCTGAAATATTTTTTTTTATTTTTTTATTTTTTTGACAGGCAGAGTGGACAGTGAGAGAGAGACAGAGAGAAAGGTCTTCCTTTTGCCGTTGATTCACCCTCCAATGGCCGCCGCGGCTAGCGTGCTGCAGCTGGCGCACCGCGCTGTTCCGATGGCAGGAGCCAGGTGCCTCTCCTGGTCTCCCATGGGGTGCAGAGCCCAAACACTTGGGCCATCCTCCACTGCACTCCCTGGCCACAGCAGAGAGCTGGCCTGGAAGAGGGGCAACCGGGACAGGATCGGTGCCCCGACCGGGACTAGAACCCCGTGTGCCGGCGCCGCAAGGCGGAGGATTAGCCTGTTGAGCCACGGCGCCGGCAATTTCCTGAAATATTTTGCTTTAATCCCAGAGTATTGCTGTTTCTTAGATTGTTTTCTGCAGTTTTGTCCAACGATGTAATGACTTTTGAGCATTTGCCTGCCTCCTCACTCTGACATGCCATCAGTACCCTACCTTCATGTGATATTTTCTTCATTTATGAAAAAGAAATAAAGCTGTTCAATATCCCAATTCCACATAATTAGAACTGAAATTCAAATGATATATTTATTTTAAATAGCTAGCATTTTACTGATGAAAGTTGTCCACTATCACGAATTATCTAATTTTAGAGAACAGAAATACAGAGGGAATTGGGAAATTAAGTTGTCCTAGGACACAGAGCTAGTAAACTGCTGAGAATCTAGACTCTGAGCCCGAAATGATAATCCCCACACTCTACCAACTACACTGTGAAGGATGATAATAAAGTATCGGTGCTGTTAACTTTTATATTGTATCATATCCTCCCAATATTTAGAGATGTCCATTACTTATTTAACTAACAACTCTTTGGTACCAATATTAGTCCTGTGTCTCAGGGGATGAACTACAGGTATAAATTGAGCCAGAATATGACTGACAGAGGGCAATAAGCCAAAGGTTTTTTGCATTAGCAAAGTGAAGAGGCATACATAGAGGTCATAGAGCAAAATATAAAAAGGTCTATCTGTCTGTCATTTTGATAAAGAGAATTTTTCTTTCCCTTTGGGGATAGTCCAAGTTTATGAATCATCTGCAGCCAGATGTCTGAAACTTCTTTCTGATAAGCAGAACCCTTGGTGTGCTAAGAAGCAAATCATATTTTCATTTTCATACCAAGCTTCAGGAGTGAGGATATATCAAGTAGTATTTTTTCTAATCTTTTCTTTTATAAAGATCATAGTAGTTGTGCCGAGAGATTATTGGAGGAAGATATGAAAAGTCATTATGAATAATCTGGGTGATGATATGAAGACACTTCTCTTAGAGGTGGATAGAACACAGGGAAACAATATTCCGAATTAATTTGTTTATGCCATAGTTTGTTTCTGCTGGTGGCAACACAGAGCCCATGCAGTTGAAGCCTTGTCTGACATACACTAATACACTCTGGATCCCTTGCAATAACAACTGTTTGCCCTCACTAGTCAGTCTCCATTATGTCAACATTTAAAAAACCATCATGTCTGGCATAAAAACAACAACTGCTCTTTATTTCAAATGTCACTGATCTATTTGGTTTTGAAGTAAATGTCAGTTGGAAGGGGGAAAAAGGCACCTGTCTTGGAACTTATTTGATATTAGAAGTACTTGGGCTGGGTAGTGATGCCTAAGAGAGTACATGCCTTCCTTTTAGGTGGACTGAGTTCAAATTCTGCTCAATCATATGTATGTTCTGTAATATTGCCATAACCTTGAGTCTTCATTTCATTAGTGTCCAGAAATTCTTCATTGATATAACTTGCAAAGTTTTTGTAAGGGTGAAATGATCTAAATTTATAAATTCCAATAAAAGTATGTGCAAAATCATTATATAATTTATCACTTAATGTGACTTCAAATTGTTGATATGCAAGTTTCATGCACATATTTACCAGATCCTAAGAATTATGTTTAAGGTAAGTTATATTAAAATCATTCCTCTACAATTTCATCATCACATTGACACCCTTCTAAGAGTCTCAAGTTTTATTTTACAATGAAACAAGTAGAAGTACATTTCAAATCTTTTCAGATAAAGATTGTTTTATTTTAAGTCACAATTAAACCATTCTTTAGGCATCAGGTATATGAGGGCATAAAGAAAATAACTCAGTGAATGAGCAAATTGGATCAGCAGAATGTGAAAGAATATTTGTTGTAGGATAAAGAGTATGAATTTTAAAATTAGGCAGAACCTAACAGATTCTGATTCTGCTCATTTGTAATGTGAGGACATAGGAAAGACACTTAATCAATTGAATCTCTGTTTCCTCATCGGCTAAGTGGAGGTAACAGAAATGCCTAGCATCTATTTAGCATTCACTATATACAAAGCACTGTATTAAAAATCATTAATTTTCGGAAAAACACAATGAAGCATGTTCTATTAATGTGCTCATTATACAAATAAGGAAACTAAGAGACAGAGAGACAGCACTCCAATTTACTTGTTCAATCCTTAAGTGCATGCAGTGGGCAAGACTAGGGCACGGCTGCTGCCAGGAAATAAAACTCAATGCAGGTCTCCCACATAGGCATCAAGAACCTGACTACTTGAACCATCAGCTGTTTCCCCACGTCTGCACTGGTGGAAAGCTAGAGTCAGGAATGGGAGCAAGGAGTCAAACTACAGCATAGTGATATGGAATCCAGGCATTTTATCCACCAGCCAAATGCCCAATCCACCATCAAGGATTTCAAAGATTTTAATATTATTTCAGGTATCTAACTATGACTTTTCTCAACTTAACTCATTTATCCTCTAGAAAAATTATTTAGAAGCCAATAGTAGTTAGCTTTCAAAGTTTCATTTGTAAGATGGAAAATATAGTAATTTTGAGAATTACATCAGACAACGCATGTGAGGCACAGCATAGTACCTGTTATTTTAACTACTACTGTATGTCTGAGGTTTCCCCCTAATTTCCTTCAGTTTGCTCAAAGGGGATAAGGTACTCACTGTTAACATTACAAATCTTTCTGATAATTATGGGATACCTTAGTTAAGCAGATAACAAAGTTTTTTATTTTTTTTTCTATTTTCATGCATGGACATTATATATTTACTCCTTTGTCTCAATTTGTGGAAGATTTTCATAGGAGCTGAAGGGAAAGGAAGAGTGATAATTCAAAATTACCTTTTTTCACAAAAATCTGTAATCCATAGCAAGACACATACATGAGCACAACTTCAAAAGTGGCTACTACATTAAGTTCTAAATAATAGAAGAGTTTGGACATGTCTGAATTAAGAAAAAAATATCTACTTGGAGGGACCTGGGAGCAGATAGAGCAGGAGGTGAACTTTGAGATGTTGGTCCAGTAATAATAATAAAGAAAATAATGACTTCTTAAGAGATAAATATTTTTGGGACAGTGTTGTGGTATAGTGGGTTAAGCCTCCATCTTCAACACTGACATCCCATATGGATGCCGGTTTGAGTCCCAGCTCCTCCACTTCCCATCTAGCTTTCTGATAACATGCCTGGGAAAATAGTAAAAAATAGCCCAGATTCTTTGGCTCCTGCACCCACACGGTTGACCCATGAGAAGCTCTGGCTCCTGGTTTCAGATCGGCCCAGCCTTTGGCTGTTACAGCAATTTGGGGAGTGAACCAGTAGATAGAATTTCTCTGCCACTCCCTCTCTAACTCTGCCTTTTAAATAAATAAATAATTTTTTAAAAAGAGGTAAATATTACTATGTGGACCTGAGCATTATTATGTATACATGTACTGAAACATCACATAGTTCTCCTTTTATGTACATTTGTTATGTATCAATAAAATTTGAAAATTTAAAAGTAAGTATTAAAATGGAGAAAAATCATCAACTAGGATTTAAGGAATTAATTGAAAACATAACATATAAATTACCTAGATGTGTAGCAAGCTATGCCATCTAGGTTTGTGAAGTACACTCTATGATGTTTGCACAATGCAATCATCTAAACAGAGTTATCAGAATGTATCCTCATCATTACACAACACATTACTATGCTGTTTAAGAATATGAATATGATATCAAAATATTTAAAACTATTGAATTAGAAATCTTTATTACTGAATATGAGAATGATTTATGAGTATTCCTATTTATTTTAATAACAGATTGAAAAAGTAAAGCAGTATTTTTATCTTGAATTTTTATAAATGTTTGATAAATACTCATTAAAATTCATTTCTAAAGAATAATGACAGAGGATGTAAGGGTGATCTGGCTGCGACATCTGTCACCCCATTGATTGCCAGGGTTGATTCGGCTGATCTGGCTGGCTAGTTGGGTGTCCCCTTCCTCCCTCACGGCTCCATGTGCATCCCTCCCAAAGCTGCGCGCTTGGTTGAAGAGGAGAACCTTCCCCGTTAGAGGAGGACTGGCTTTCGGTCAAGGGTATACAAGTAGCTGTGCTCCCCTGCTAGAACCTCCAAACAAGAATAATTACAGAAAAATGATTCAATTGATAGTTTCTACAGCCCTTTGGTGTGGGTACAGTGTATCATATTTAATATCATATTTAAATATTAAGTTCAATATCGAGATATTCAGGTGTAGCTTTACAGCCTAGGTACCAAGAACTGTAGTTCTTTAAATTCACCATGGGCATCTGATGCAACAGATGAATTCTTTTTATTTCTGTGGTAACCATCATAGCATTTCATCTCTGATTTTACTAATTTGGGTCTTCATTATTTTTCTTGATTAGATGGGACAATGGTATATCAATTTTATTTTTTCAAAAGAAACCAGTTTATTTCAATGATCTTTTTTGTTGTTGTTTAAGTTTTATTTTATTTCTTTTCTAATTTTATTTCTTTCTTCCTACTAATTTTGAGTTTGGTTTGTTCTTGTTTTTCTAGGTCCTTGAGATATATTTTTTTCTATTGCTTTGAAACCTTAATAATTTCTTGATGTAGGCACTAATTACTATAAAATTCTCTCTTAACACTGCTTTTGCTGTATCCCATAAGTATTGATATGATGCATTGTTACCATTCATGTCTAGGAATTCTTGATTTCCCTTTTGATCTCTTCTATGACCCACTGTTTACTCAGAAGTGTGTTGTTCAATCTCCGTGTATTTGAGCATTTTCTAGAGTTTCTTAAGCTATTAATTTCCAGCTTCATTCCCTCATGGTCAGAAAAGATACATGCTATGATTCCATCTTTTTTTTAATTTGTTTGAGACTTGCTTTGTGGCCTAGCATATGGTCTATCCTAGAGAAAGTTCCATGTACTGATGAAAAGAATGTGTATTCTATAGCTGTGGAATGAAATGTTTTATAGATATCAACTAGGCACAATTGGTCTACATTACTAAAAACAGCAAAATGCCAACAAACTGAAAAATCTAGAAGAAATGCATAGATTTCTGAGCACATACAACCTATCAAAATTGAGCCATGAAGATAGAAAACCTAAATAGACCAATAACTGAGACAAGACTGAATCAGTAATAAAGATGCTCTCAACAAAGAAAGTCCAGGAACATGTGGTTTCACTGCTGAATTCTACCAAACTTTTCAAGAAGAACTGATTCCAATTCTTATCAAACTATTTAAAACAATATAAACGGAAGGAATCCTCCCAAACTCCTATGAGTCCAGCTTCACGTTAACTCCAAAACCAGAGAAAGATACAAGAAAAAAAAAAGAAAAATACAAACCAATATCACTTATGAACATAGATGCAAAAATTTTCAACAAAATGCTAGCTAATCCAATCCAACAGAAAATCAGAAAGTTTATTCATCTGAACCAAGTCGGATTTTTCCCTGGTATGTAGGGCAGGGATAGTTCAGCATATGCAAATCAAAAAATGTGATATATCACATTAACAAACGGAAGAATAAATAGCATATGATTATCTCAATAAATTCAGAGAAAGAATTTGATAAAATACAATTGTTTCATAATAAAAATCTAAAGAAAATTGGGTATAGAATGAACATTCCTAAACACAATCAAGGCAATATGTGACAAATTCACAGAATTATAATGAATGTGGTAAAAGATGGAAGCATTTCCACAAAGATCCAGAAGCAGAAAAGGATTCCTACTTTTATCACTGCTATTTAATATAGATCTGGACATTTTAGCCAGAACTGTTAGACAAGAAAAATAAATCAAAGGGATACAAATTGGAAAGGAGTAAGTCAAGTCACCGTGTTTGCAGATGGCATGAACCTATATAAAGGAGAAATAAAAGGACTCCATTAAGACACTACTGGAACTTATTAGAAAATTTGTTAGAGTTGCAGGTTATAAAATCAACATACAAAAATCAATAGCCTTTGTATTCACAAATAATGTTATGGCTAAGAAAGAACTTGTAAGATCACTTATTTGGAATAAATTTAACCAAGGATGTGAAAGATCTCTACAATGAAAATCACAAAACATAGGCTGGCGCTGCAGCTCACTAGGCTAATCCTCCGCCTGCAGAGCGGGTACTCCGGGTTCTAGTCCTGGTTTAGTGCCGGTTCTGTCCCAGTTGCTCCTCTTCCAGTCCAGCTCTCTGCTGAGGCCCGGGAAGGCAGTGGAGGATGGCCCAAGTGCTTGGGCCCTGCACCGGCATGGGAGACTAGGAGGAAGCACCTGGCTTCTGGATTCAGTTCAGCACAGTGTGCTGGCTGTAGCAACCATTTGGGGGGTGAACCAATGGAAGGAAGACCTTTCTCTCTGTCTCTCTCTCACTGTCTAACTCTGCCTGTCAAAAATGAAAAGAAAATTACAAAACATTAAATAAAGAAATAGAAGCCTCACACAAAAAAATGAAAAAACCTTCCATGTTAATGGATTGAAAGAAATGATAGTAAAACATCTACACAACCAAAAGCAATTTACATAATCAAAGCAATTTCCAGAATCAAGGCAATCCCAATCAAAATACTAACAACATTCTTCTCAGATCTAGAAAATATAATATTAAAATTCATATGAAAACACTACAAACCCAGTGCTAGCTAAAGCAATTTTTAAACAACAAAAACAAAGTCAGAGGCATAGCAATACCAGACTTGGAGACAAACTGCACGGAATTTATAATCAAAAATATCTTGATAGTGTCACAGATATAGTCACATAAACCAATGGAATGGAATAGAAATCATATAAATTAATAAATTAATCCAACTAATGTTGACCAATAAACTAAAATCCATCTCTGGAGAAAGGACAATCTCTTCAACAGATGGTATTAAGAAAATTGTATCGATGCATGAAGAATAATGAAACAAGACTGCTGTGTTATACCTTACACAAAAATCAACTCACAATGGATCAAGGACCTAATTCTATGACCTGTTACCATCAAATTACTAAAAGATATCATTGGGGAAAATCTGGAGGATATTGGCATAGGCAAAGGCTATGGAAAATAGCTCTAAAACATAGACAATAAAAGCAAAAACAGACAAAAATAAGCTTCTACAAGTGCAAAGGAAGCACTCAACAAAGAAAAAAAGCAACCAAAAGAACAGGAGAAAATATTTGGAAATTATGCAATTGAAAATGGATTACTATCCAGGATCTATAAAGACCTCAAGAAACTCAACAAAACAAATAATCCAGTTAAGAAATTGGCAAAGGAATCGAACATTTTTCAAAGGATGAAATATAAATGGTCGACATAAGAAAAAATGCTCAGAATCACTAGCCATCAGGAAAATGCAAATAAAAACCACAGTGAGTTTTCACCACACCCTAGTTAGAATTGCTATCATCCAAAAATAAAAACTGTTAGCAAAAATGTGGGGATATGTAGGGATATACACTGGGAATGTAAGCTAATATAATCATTATGGAGACAGTCTGGAGTTTCCTCAGAAATCTGGAAATAGATCTACCATATGACCCGGCCATTCCACTTTTGAGAATTTATCCAAATGAAATGAAATCACCATGTGAAAGAATTATTTATACCCCCACATATTTATTCCAGCTCAATTCACAATAGATAAGATATAGAATCAATCCAGATGTCCATCAACTGATGACTTGATAAAGAAAATGTGGTTTATGCACACTATGGAATACTACTCAGTAATAAAAAACAATGAAATCCTGGGTTTTTTTGCAACAAAATTAATGCAATTGGGAACCATTATGCTTATGCAATAAGCCAGTCCTATAAAGGCAAATATCATATTTTCTCTGATTTGTGGTAGATAATATGGAATACAAAAAAGTTATAAATATGAAGTGGGTATCTTGTGATTTGATTGTTGTTCATAGCTTTGTTTATACTCCTGTGGAAGTACTTCTTTTCTAGTTTTCACTTGTTGAATATATTGGTTAGTAGTACATTAAAAATGTTATTATGAATTGGACTGAAATTATATAGTTGCAAAAATTTAAAAAACAAAAAAGGAGAGAAGGAGGAGGATTGAGGGAGAGAGGGAGAGAAATATGGTTATCTTTTTAGAATTATATCTTTGAAATATATGAAATTTGTTCTCTTTATATTAAAATAAAAAACAGATGAATTAATTCATAAGGTTATTGCATATGACCACAGTATTTTTTAGAAAATGTAAGCTATAATTTAGCTAATACTTAGAGTTTATAGAGAATGCTATAATCTCATGTAAGTATACAAAGATTATATAGACATTTGGATAATATCCCTGTATTTGTATGTCCATTCCTGTGAAGTTTTGAATTCACTGAATAACAATACAATATAGGTAAAGTTCTATTTAAAAAAAGTACTCAAATGACATTGACAAACATGCTCAAATAGATACAAGGAGTACAGTTAGACCTTATGATTACAGTGAATGTTAGAGATACTACAAGCCTACAGATCTAACGTTTGGAGGAAGTGTAGTTTTATTTGGGTGTTGAAACTTACCAGCTTTCTAAATCTCGACTGTGGACCTACTGGCTGAAATCTCTTTGTTAATTTCTTTTTATAAAGGGGGGCACAGTAGCAGAGATTATTTCCCTGGCATGGTAGAAAGAGTCACACAGATTCATTATTTGTTTATTTGTTCTATCTATCTCAATCTGCTATTAAAATGATTGAAGACAAACTCCAGATTAGTTTAGATCATCAATTACATTCATACAACAAATACCTGAGCTAACTAATGAGTTAGGTTTATATTCAAAAATTGTATCATTCTCTCCTATAGAAACGGGCAAAGCAATATGTATAATTTTTAAATTACAGTTATTTTCCATGATCAAACAAACTTCATGTCACCGTAAACACAAAATATTAAATATGGTCATCTGGGAATTAATTAATTTTGTTTGTATCTCTTCTCATTTTAACTCCAGTCAGATTTACAGAAATATATTAAAGTTCCCCCAAAAGAGAAGATTATTATAAACTGAAACTTTATCTGGGATTTTAGATGATGATTAATCTTAGATCTTTTTGCTCTCTTCAATTGAGTGATATTATACCTTCATCATGCATTTATCATTGTCACAGAACTAGGTGTAAATTTCTCTTCAGTGGTTAAAAGTAATGTATTATTTCATTTTTACATTAACTGTAATTTCTGCACCAGAGAGTGTTTCAAGCTCTGGTAATAACATGTGATACAGCAACATTAGAGGAAGGAAGAAGATGCCACCTGCAGAAGCCCATTTACTTTTATTTTCTATGCATTGGATTTAATAACTGCATAGAGAAATGAAGGATAAGCGAAATGAAGTTTTCTTGAGATTCCATGTGAAAGAGAAAGGTCTTAGATATATTATTTGATTGGTTTCAAATGTAAAAATCTTAAGTTAACAGATCAGTTCTTCAAACAAATTTCTCTGCAGGAATCTGGGAAATAGAGGGTACTAATTCATCAAGAGGGGCATCAGGTCAGGCTTCAATCAGTGTTGAAAGCAAGATGGGAGACTTGTGTTAAAACAACTATGGATTGCTTTGGAGAAGTCTGGATTTTGGCATGTATCTATGTGTATGAATGAATTCTCTCACTTCAAAATCTATTGACCCTAATTTTTAAACATTTCACTCTTTGCCCTGCTTCCTTCTTTCAACCTCCACAAAAAATATGCAGACTGAACTCTCTCAGAAACTACAAATTTGCACTCTCACCATATCATTATTATCATTATTATACGTTCAGCAATATACCAGCAATTTAATTAAAATGATATTTATTTCAAAAGTAATACATAACGGATGAAAATGGAAACCATTATGCTTAGTGAAATAAGCCAGTCCCAAAAGATAAAATTAGATGTTTTTTCAGATATGTAATGGTTAATATAGATAATAAAAACATATAGGAATGAAGGACATCTTATAATATGATTGTCATTGTTAGTCCATTGTTAGTTCCAGTGAAACTGTGGTTTTTTTACTTTTTACTTGTTGAATATTATGGGTAGTGATGCATGAAGTCTGCGATTATAGAGTAGATTGAAAATATCTCTTTGCACATTTGACAAAATACAAAACCCTTTCATGATGAAGCTCTAAGAAGGAACATTCCTCAACACAATCAAGGCAATTTATGAAAAACCCACGGCCAGCATCCTATTGAATGGGGAAATGTTGGAAGCATTTCCATTGAGATCTGGTACCAGACAGGGATGCCCACTCTCACGATTGCTCTTCAATATAGTACTCGAAATTTTAGCTAGAGTCATTAGGCAAGAAAAAGAAATTAAAGGGATACAAATTGGGAAGGAAGAACTCAAACTATCCCTCTTTGCAGATGATATGATTCTTTATTTAGGGGATCCAAAGAACCCCACTAAGAGACTATTGGAACTCATAGAAGAGTTTGGTAAAGTAGCAGAATGTAAGATCAAAGCACAAAAATCAACAGCCTTTGTATACACGGGCAATGCCACAGCTGAGAAAGAACTTCTAAGATCAATCCCACTCACAATAGCCACAAAAATAATCAAATACCTCGGAATAAACTTGACCAAGGATGTCAAAGATCTCTACGATGAGAATTATAAGACTTTAAAGAAAGAAATAGAAGAGGATACCAAAAAATGGAAAAATCTTCCATGCTCAAGGATTGGAAGAATCAATATCATCAAAATGTCCATTCTCCCAAAAGCAGTTTATAGATTCAAAGTGATAACAATCAAAATACAAAAGACATTCTTCTCAGATCTGGAAAAAATGATGCTGAAATTCATATGGAGACATAGAAGACCTCGAATAGCTAAAGCAATATTGCACAACAAAAACAAAGCCGGAGGCATCACAATACTAGATTTCAAGGCATATTACAGGCAGTTATAATCAAAACAGCATGGTACTGGTACAGAAACAGATGGATAGACCAATGGAACAGAATAGAAACACCAGAAATCAATCCAAACATCTACAGCCAACTTATATTTGATCAAAGATCCAAAACCAATCCCTGGAATAAGGACAGCCTATTCAACAAATGGTGCTGGGAAAATTGGATTCACGTACAGAAGCATGAAGCAAGACCCCTACCTTACACCTTACACAATAATGTACTCAACATGGATTAAAGATCTAAATCTATGACCCAATACCATAAAATTATTAGAAAACATTGGAGAAACCCTACAAGATATGGGCACAGGCAAAGACTTTTTGGAAAAGACCCCAGAGGCACAGGCAGGCAAAGCCAAAATTAACAATTGGGATTACATCAAATTGAGAAGTTTCTGTACTTCAAAAGAAACAGTCAGGAAAGTGAAGAGGAAACCAACAGAGTGGGAAAAAATATCTGCAAACTACGCAACCGATAAAGGAATAATAACCAGAATTTACAAAGAGATCAAGAAACTCCACAACATCAAAACAAAAAAACCAACTTAAGAGATGGGCCAAGGACTGAAATGGACATTTTTTAAAAAAGGAACTTGAAACAGCCAACAGACACATGAAAAAATATTCAGGATCACTAGCAATCAGGGAAATGTATATCAAAACCACAATGAGGTTTCACCTCACCCCGGTTAGAAAGGCTTACTTACAGAAATCAACTAACAACACATGCTGGCGAGGATGTCAGGAAAAAGGCACACAAATCCACTGTTGGTGGGAATGCAAACTGGTAAAGCCACTATGGAAGTCACATTGTAGACCGGGACTTTAACCCACTGTGCCACAGCACCAGCTACCATTCCTCATTTTAAATCAACCTCCAAATTCCATGGGCTCTTTCAATATTTTCAGAAAACTTATCACTTCCCCTGACACTATATTAAAAGTGAACAGTATTTCTTGTCTAGATCATTTCAGTAGCCACAAGAGTGTTTTTTCTATCTTCACAGACCTACAGTCTCTTAGCAATTGAGTAGTACATTATTTACAACGCAGTAAGATAATTTTTTTGAAATATATCTAGGAATATTTGAGTTCTAAATCTCACATGAATGTTTCCCTGAAAGGAAAAGTAAAATGCAGCTAGTGATTTACAAGATCCTGCATTTTCTAGCCCTTTCCACATGACTTCTTTTTATCCCCATGTCTTTTCTCTCTCTCTTACTCTCCCTTAGCAGCACTGACCATCTTGCTGTGTCTTGGGTATACCTGAGATACTTTTTTTCTTTTCATTTATTGTTTACCAAAACATCCTTCTTCAAAATATCATATATATATATATATATATATATATATGTATCATTCTATTCTCCATCTCTCTCAGGGTCAAATCCCACCTTTCACTGAGTCCTTTTCTAACATAAATTTTGAAGATTCCCAACCTCACCTTTTTTCCTACATTATATTTCTGTGTAACACTAATCACCATCTGACTATGTATTTAGCTATATCTATCTATCTATCTATCTATCTATCTATATTTTTAATTATTTAAATGAAGGCAGAGATTTCCTATTGCACATTATGTTCACTATTAAATCTAATATGCAAAAGAATGGCACCTAATGAGGCTAAAATATCACACAGGAAAAAAAATAAGAGGACAAGGAATTATAAGCAAAGTTCATTTTGCTGTATAAAACTTTTTGAAACCCATGAACTGTTTATAACACACATTTCCATGAATTTATTGAAACATCTAATTTTAGTTAAGTATTATATTAACCTCTTTTGTTTTACAGTTACAAACTTCAAATACTTCATAATTACAACTTTAGGAACATGGTGATTCTTCCCACCATGCCTGCTCTCGCACCCATACTCCCATGTATCTTACTCCTCCCTTAATTATTCCCACTCTTATTTTATATTGAGATCTATTTTCAATTAACTTTATACAACTTATATGAATTATTTATGTATAAATAACATGTATTACAGTGGAGGGTAGGGATTTTTTTAGATATATTTATTTATTCATTTGAAAGAGTTACAGAGAGATAGGGAAAGAGAGAGAGACCAAGAAAGAGAGAGAGAGAATGAATCTTCCACTTGCTGGTTCAGTCCCCCAGATGGTTGCAATGGCCAGGGCTGGGCCAAGGTGAAGCCAGAGACAGTAACTTTTTCCAAATCTTCGACATGGTTGACAGGGGCCCAAACACTTTCACCACATTCAACTGCTTTTTCCCAAGCCATTGGCAGGGAGCCAGATTGGAAGTTTAGCAGCTGGGACACAAACAGGTTATTGGGATATTGTCATTGCAGGTGGTGCCTTGCCTTTTCCTCTAAACCCAATGCCATCCTGAGGGTAGGGATTTAAAACTGATACAGAACTTGTAGCATACAGAAAACAGAACTGTCATTGCGTCATTAGACATACATGGCTACATCTCATATTTTTTGTCTTCTTTTCCCATCATAACTGTCTTTCACAGCAGCAGTAGTGAGCAGATGGTTATATATGTGCCTGGATCTGCTGCTAAATAATGCCAAATCACATTATCAGAAAATTATTCCCTTTTATTCTTGCGAATCCTCCATTTACAAACACTGTTTTGTAAATTAAGAGAGTAAGAGCTTCTAGTTAACTATCTTCAAAATATTTATACTCAGTAATATAAATATCTATATTACAGATAAAATTTACTAATTGTATCATATTTGATGTATATTCTACCCAAAGCAAAAATGAGTTTTCTTTTAAAATGTTCATTTAATAAACCAAAAAACTTATTTAAAGAGAAAGATTGGGTAATTAATAAGCTTTTGATATGCAACTATGTCATAATAATCAAGGTGATACAATAAAAAGTACATATTTTAAAACTTCAGTTGGGGAGCCATCGCTGTGGCGCAGCAGGTTAAAACCCTGTCCTGAAGCACCAGCATTGCATATGGGTGCCGGTTCTGGTTCCAGCTGCTCCTCTTCCAATCCAGCTCTCTGCTATGGCCTGAGATTTCAGCAGAATATGGCCCAAGTCCTTGGGCCCCTGCACTCATATGGGAGATCCAGAAGAAGCTCCTGGCGCCTGGCTTCGGATCAGCGCAGCTTCAGCTATTGCGGCCATCTGGGGAGTGAACCAGCAGATGGAATACCTCTCTGTCTCTACCACTCTCTCTAACTCTTTCAAATAAATAAAATAAATCTTTAAAAAATAAAAACAAAATTAAAAAACTTCAGTTGGGTAAGAAAATTGACAAAGTTCGAGAAAATGACAAAATTCTTCAGGCTAGGTCGGAACATTTACAGAATTTAAGAAAACAGGAAAGACTGACATGAAATACAAACTGTTTAACCTCTCCATTAGTTGCTGGAGGCACAGCAAGTAGGCTATTATGGTTAGTTAATACAAATCGAATTATTGAGGCTTAATACTTGAACATCTGTATTTTTCTCTTGATTTGTTTTCTTTCTCCAGAAAAAATCTTCTCACTAATCAAACTACATATGATAGGGCCAATTTGTGAAGAAGAAGCCTTAATTTGTTCAGAGAGACAGAAAAAGGCATTGTTGGGTGGAGATTAAACCAGATTTTTTTTTTCACTTCATCTGTTTGCTTTTCTCTTTTTCCACTGCAAATGAAAGTATAGTGTCTAAGAGATACATATCAAAGAACCAAGGTAGGTTGGTTCTTTTCTGTTCCCGTTGACTTACAAAACAATAGCATTTATTTCACAGTGCATATACTGAATGCCAACATTACCCTCATTTGGTGTAGGTAAGAAGCTTGACTAAAATTTTCAGGAACTAGAAACATGTCCAGATATATCCTTTACCCAGTTCCCCTTCGGACTGAATGTCAATCGTTGTCTCCATTCTTCAACATGCTCAAGCTCCCTCTACTCCTTTTCTGACCACAAAACAAAGTCCCAGCTCTCTACACAGGCTTCTTAGGTTATTCTAGCATACATCAGTCTCTTCTGTCTTGCTTTTCTGTATCACTTTCTCATTCATATATTTAGCATTTAGTTATTTACTAGCTCTTTTTCTAGCTTTCAATTTGTATAACATTAGCATTTTATTACATAAGGTGGTGTCCTCAACAAGCACTTCCTATGTCCAATATAGCATTTCTATAATGGCTAAATGTTGCCACATATTTCTTTCAATTCACAAAGACCCTGGTTTATGTATTTACTTACCAATAAATGTCATGATTTTGTAAGTCAATGGGAACAGAAATATTAAATAAGCATGTGTCCTAATTACGTAACAGAACTTGTGTGTGTTTTGAAATGTCTGCTCTTGCTAATGAAAAGCTTGCATTTAATAAATATCCAGCTGCGACAGCTAAAATTAACACATTTCCTGTAGCATTAAGTGGAATGTGCTGTAATGCTGCACTGAAGTGGAACATGTTATTTTCCAGTTTTAGAAATTCTAGGAAACTAGGGTACTTTTTACAATTAATTGATGAGGGCATCTGTAGTATGCCAAACACCATAGGTGTTTCTAAATGTACTAAGCATTATGTAATTAGTATTATTATAACAATAAAAGTTATCATTTATTGATATGCTTACCAGATGCCAGACACTTAAAATCATTACCTATATTAAACCATATAATCTTCTTGACAATTCTGTGAGATATTTATATTGCTCTGATTTTATGAATAAGGACATTGAGGACCATATAATAATATAAGTATTATTATCATACCCATATATGGCTCAAAAATAGAACTCAAACTGGTCTATTCCAAAATTCATATATTCAAGCATTTAATTGTTTAGTCAATTAAAAAAGAGCAATAACAACAAAGTGCAGTAACTGAATGGAAATAGTCCAAATTCACCCATCAGAATAAGACTACCCCATATGTAAAGCTGGTTTAGCCAGGAATCTATCAATCTCAGAGTTTTCTTTTTTTTGTGATCCTCTTTATTACTAATACTTCCCCTGCCTTGGAATATCCTATTTTGTTCTGTCATATAGTACTTGATTTGTCATATCTGTTCATGACCTTGTGGTTGCTATTCTTTGCTGGATTTTATTTATATATCTCAGTTCTTCCTAATGAACATTTCTAAAATATTTCCTATTAAGTACAGACCAGCCATTCCCCATATATTCTAGCCATCATAACTCCTCTATATTGTTTAAGATCTAGATTGTCATGCTTCCATGATGAGACATCTATGCATTCATCAACATAACAGGCATTAATGAAATCCTTTACATAAGACATAGTCCCACCGACTATGTGAAAACCAAAGAACTTTATGACAGAATTACTATAATCATGCAATCTATATTATATAATTGCACTTTGGAAAGGTCCCTATTGGTATTATAACAAATTATTGCATATTTGATGATAAAAACAAGATTAGTTTACTATATTACAGTTCTGTAAGTTAGAAGAGTGACACAGATCTCACTGGGCTAACATCAAGATGTCAGCAGGGCTGTATGCTTCTCTGGAGGTTATATGCACAAACCCATTTCACTGCCATTTCCAGGTTCTATAGTCTTCCTAACATCCCTTAGTATGTTATTTCCTTCCTCCAGCATCAAAGCTATCAATTATGCATTTCTCTCTGTCTGTTCTATAGCAACATCTCCCTATGACTCTTTGCTTTGGTATCGCCCTTCCACATTCAATATCTTTTTTTTTTTTTTTTTTTTTTTTGGACAGGCAGAGTTAGTGAGAGAGAGAGAGACAGAGAGAAAGATCTTCCTTCCGTTGGTTCACCCCCTAAATGGTCGCTACGGCCAGCACGCTGCGCTGATCCGAAGCCAGGAGCCAGGTGCTTCCTCCTGGTCTCCCATGCGGGTGCAGGGCCCAAGCACTTGGGCCATCCTCCACTGCACTCCCGGGCCACAGCAGAGAGCTGGACTGGAAGAGGAGCAACCGGGACAGAATCCAGCGCCCCGACAGGGACTAGAACCAGGGGTGCCAGCGCCTTAGGCGGAGGATTAGCCTAGTGAGCCGCAGAGCCAGCCCATTCAATATCTTTTGTGATTATATATTAAGCTCACCTGGATAATCCAAGATAATCTATTTTAAGTTCAACTGTGTAGCACCCTAATTCCACCTATAATCTTAATTTTTGCTACACAATCTAACTTACACATATTTCAGGGATTAAAATAAAGACATCTCTTGGTGGCCATTATTCTGCTTATCAAAGAAGATGAAAGAGAAAGTATGTCAAAGAAAGAGAAATAAAATATTTTATTTATTTATTTGGAATGGAAGTATGGATGGATGGGAAACAGAAAGGGTAAGAGAAGGTGGACAGAAGAGGGAGGAGGAAAGAGAGAGAGAAAGAGAAAAGTCTGAAGCACTAAGTTTCCAAACTGAAGCTAGCAGATTTACTTCTAGTCCCGGTTGCTCTTCTTCCAATCCAGCTCTCTGCTATGGTCTGGGAAAGCAGAAGATGGCCCAAGTGCTTGGGGCCCTGTACCTACATGGGAGACCCAAAACAAACTCCAGGCTTCTGGCTTCAGATTGGCGAAGCTGCAGCCATTTCAGCCATTCGGGAAGTGAATCAGCAGGTAAGAGACCTTTCTTTCTGTCTCTCCTACTCATTGTCTGTAACTCTACCTCTCAAACAAATGAATAAATTGTTAAACGGTCATGACTTCAGCCGCAGTCATCAGTATAAACAGGCGAAAACTAAAATGGCTACAACAGATACACTTCTGATTAGTCTATATTTCAAATGCAATCATCATTTGAATGGGTTCCAAGATTTTTATAGCTGAAATTATTACAAGTATTTCTGATCATTTATATTATGGTCATACATGCTTAAGTTTTGTATAATTGTAATAAATCAGAAAAAATCATATTACTAATATTACTATGATAGAAACCACTTATTTTAAATATTTCCTATGCATTAAATCATTCAATCTTTATCCATAGACCAGGTGTCATCATGAAGACTAAATGAAGATATTTAAATAAAGTCCTAGCACAAAGTTTGACTTGTGATCATCCACAACAGCTAAGATATGGAATCAAACCAGATGTCCACCAACTGATGACTGGATAAAGAAAATGTGGTGTGTGTATATATGTGTGTATATATATATATATATACATACTATATATATATATATATATATATATACTGCGATATATGTATTTATACACACACACACTGCAATAAAAAATGAAGTTATGACTTTTCCAACAAAATGAATGCACTGGAAACCATTATACTTAGCGAAATGAGCCAGTCTCAAAAAGACAAATATCATGTTTTCTCTGATATGTGGCAATTAATATAGAATACAAAAAATGTATAGGAATAAAATGGTCATTTTGGGATATGATTGTTGTTTTTGGCCCTTGTTTATACTCCTGTGGAACTGTGCTTTTTTATATTTTACTTGTTGAATATTATGATTAGTGATGAATTAAGCTTGTGAAATAGAGTGGATTAAAATTATGTCTTTTTAAAAACTAAGGAAGAGAGGGAGGGAGGGAGAGGGATTGGGGGAACAGAGTAATGAAGAAAGTGTGATTGTCTTCTTGGAACTGTACCGATGGAATGTATAAAATCTGTTCCTTGATATTAATAAAAATTTTTTAAAAATAAACAATGCCTTGTATACCTTAAAAACTGTTAGTTATTTTTAGCCGGCGCCATGGCTCAACAGGCTAATCCTCCGCCTTGCGGCGCCGGCACACCAGGTTCTAGTACCGGTCGGGGCACCGGATTCTATCTCGGTTCCCCTCTTCCAGGCCAGCTCTCTGCTATGGCCCGGGAAGGCAGTGGAGGATGGCCCAAGTCCTTGGGCCCTGCACCCGCAAGGGAGACCAGGAGAAGCACCTGGCTCCTGGCTTCAGATCAGTGAGATGCACCGGCCACAGCGGCCATTGGAGGGTGAACCAATGGCAAAAAGGAAGACCTTTCTCTCTGTCTCTCTCTCTCTCACTATCCACTCTGTCTGTCAAAAATAAATAAATAAATAAAAATAAACTGTTAGTTATTTTTTATTTTTATATTATATTGCTCATCAAAACACTCTGGGAGTTCAATGTCAATGTTTCTATATTTGGTATTTAATAAAAGTTAGTAACCCCTCAAAACCAAGAATATATTACTAGCAGCTTAATACGTTATTCTGGCTTAGTGTAGCTTGTTTTCTTCCCCTTCAACACTTCTCAGGTATGTACATGCATTTTTTATATTTCCCAAGAGTAGATAGCTGCTTAATTTTGTTCTTATGGCATCAAAATTACTTCATACTAGAAGTTCTCAGTTTGGAGCCTTGGATAACCGAATTACAATGAGCAGACATTTCGAAGCATTCACCAAGGCACTGTAACTCTTAGAAAAACTGAAAACTTGAAAGATCTGGCCTGCCTATGGAGAGAAATGCAACAGGAGTGGCATATTTTCTTTGTGCTTCAAAAAAACAGAATTTTATTTTCAGGATTCCAAAATACAAAAAAGGGGTGTCATTCTTTTGATTGTGAGGATAGAACAATTAGATAGAGGAAACACATCAACATTTCACAAGGGGGGGCATGGCAGATCCACCTAGAAGTTCTGACAGGACAGGCAATGCATACAAAACCTGGGGCAAATAACAAATGAATTAGAGTGTCTTTGAAAAAATATTGTAAACTACAGAAAACTTGAAAGAAAACAGTTGTTTCTTTAATTTTTGTAATTAAGTACAGTGATTTTCATTAAAATTAATCAACCATCAAAGTAAGCTTGTAGAGCAGAGCTTGGGGTGCTGTTCTTCGAAATGCTTCTCCACTACTCATGATTGAACAACACCCTCAGCCAAATCACAATAGAAGTCCCATCTGCTTTTTCAGTGTAAACTTAAAATATTAATGGTGTTGAGGAGTAGCATCGCCTTTGGATACCTACCCATCATGTACTTTATTATTATATACTCCAATATTGAACTGACAAATAGTAGATGAGGAAGCTACATTTCCATGCATTTCTAGCCCACAATTTTCATTACAGTTCAACTACTAGACCTTTTTTCTAGCATAGGCTTTGTTGCCAGTTAAATTGGCATAAAAATGTTACCATTCTCCCATATATTGATTTAATATTTTATTCAACTCTCAATGTGCAACATACTATCAAAAATACTATAGAAAATAAAAAGATCACTAAAAATTTACAATGATATAATAGTTAAACCTGTACCATGCACTATTTTATCTAGCCTCACAAAAAATTAAACCTTCATGTGATAGGCACTACACTTTTACTAATGAGAAAAGAGAAGCACAGTAAGTATGGTTTAAAATCCTTGTTTAAAACCTCAGAACAAGTGCTTCCATACTAGGAATTTAAAACTGCAATGTGAGAACTAATGACCACATGCTACAATTGCCTTTTACACTTTCCTTATATGGGATAAAATAATTCAGAGTGAGGAAATCTAATAATACCCAAGGGAAATGAAATCAGTCTGTCAAAGAAACATCTGTAGTCTCATGTTTGTGGTAGCACTATTCACAAGAAATGGAAACAACCTAAGTGTCTATTTGCTGATGAATGGATAAAGAAAATTTGAACACATAACCAACGGAATACTAGTCAGCCATTTAAAAGGATGAAATCCTATCATTCACAACCTAGATGGAACTTGGGGTCAGTATGCTAAGTCATTGACACCAAGAATTATATGATATTACTCAGACGTGGAGTCTTTAAAAAGTGAGCTCACAAAAGTTAAAAGTATAAAGGTTGTTAACAGAGGCTGGGGAGAATAGTGGGTAGAGGTCTTGGGAAAGGTTGATTAGTTAGTAATAAATTATAAGTAGACAGATGAAGTTCTGAGGTTCTATTGCATAAGTAGAGTGAGTAAGATAATGGTAATGTGAAGTATATTTCTCTATTAAAAAAAAGCTAGAAGATAGGTTTTCTGATGTACGCACCATAAAGGAATGTTAAATATTTTATAAGATTGACTTTTTAAAGACGCACTTATTTTGAAAGTCAGAGTTAAGAGAGAGAGGGAGAGACAGACAGACAGATACCCACACACATAGACACACAGAAGGGCAAGGGAGAGAGAATATCTTCCATCTGCTGGTTCACTCCCCAGGTGGGTGCAGTGGTCTGTGCTGGGCCAAAGGAGCCTGGAGCTTCATCCCTATCTCCCATGTGGGTGGCAAGGTCCCAACATTTGGCCCATCTTCTGCTGCTTCTCCCAGGCCAGGTGGTAGCTTCACCTAGTACAGGACAATGCCTGCCCATCTCCTTATTAATATGGTCTGTAGCCACAGCTTTTAAAACCATATCAATCAACTATATTCTACTTTATATACTTCCAATTCTTTTTTTTTAAACTAGGCATTTTCTCCACTTAAGGTTCCACATCTGTTTAGCATCTTTACTATTTAGATTACCTCTATCAACTATTTGATCATTTGAAACTTTTGAAATTATTTACACAACTTACAGAGACAGTAATTTATGTTTTTTTTTTTTTGACAGGCAGATTTAGACAGTGAGAGAGAGAGACAGAAAGAAAGGTCTTCCTTCTGTTGATTTGCTCCCAAAATGGCCACTACAGCTGGTGCACTGCACCAGCCAGTAATTTATGTTTAAATATAAATGAGAAAAATATCTGTCAATTTTTAAATATACAAGGAAATACAATATTTAAAAATATTTTTTAGCTTTTCATAAAGTTGTAATTTCTATTTTTAGAATTTAAAAAATAATGAGTTTTCCTGTCATACTAAGTCCTGAAATCCTTACAAATGTGAATTTTGGAAAACAAGATGTTGTATTTTACATTTTGTTGAAATCTCTTCTTTCTTTCTGGACAAGCTGATATCACACTTATTCAGGAAGAAGCCTGCTGTTAGCATTGCCCATGTATATACAACTGGCTTTCCTTTGTTCAGGCACATAAAGATGTCCACTGTTTCAGAAGGAATGATGAGGAATAAGTTAGTGGTTCTATGATTTGTGCTTTATGAAGAAATTACAAAGGCATGGAAAATGAAAAT
The DNA here is from genome assembly GCF_033115175.1 of Lepus europaeus. Lineage (NCBI taxonomy): Eukaryota > Metazoa > Chordata > Mammalia > Lagomorpha > Leporidae > Lepus > Lepus europaeus. The sequence continues at coordinate 118,125,322 of NC_084830.1, read as the reverse complement.
TAAAGTCAGAGATAAGTCTACACTGAAGATTGAAATTGAATCTTCAATATAGTAATTAATTAAAAATATTTGTGATGTTGAACATATGTATAACATTATACATACTTGTGGGGGTTTACGATGTTTTGATTCATGTGTACATTGTATAATATCCAGTCAGGGTAAACATTTCTGTCTCAGTACCAATATTGTGGTGCAGCGGGTAAAGTCACAGACTGTGATACCGGCATCTCATATGGATGCTGGTTTGTGTCCCGGCTGCTCCACTTCCAATCCGGCTCTCTGCTAATGGCCTGGGAGAAGCAGTAGAAGATGGCCCCAGTATTCAAACGTGTTATGCACATGGGAGAAGTGTATGAGGCTCTGGGCTCCTGGATTCAGCCTGGCCCAGCCCTGTCCATTACAACCATCTGAGGAGTAAATCAGTAGATGGAATATTTTTCTGTCTCTCCCTCTCTCTCTCTGTAACTCTTTCTTTTTAAAAATTTTTTAAAAAGATTTATTTATTTATATGAAGGGCAGAGTTAACACACAGAGAGGAGAGGCAGAGAGAGAAAGAGGTCTTTCATCCACCAGTTCAGCCCCCAATTGGCCCCAATGACCAGAGCTGCACTGATCTGAAGCCAGGAGCCAAGAGCCTCTTCCAGGTCCCCCACATGGGTGCAGGGACCCAAGAACTTGAGTCATCTTCTACTGCTTTCCTAGGCCATAGCAGAGAGCTGGTTTGGAAATGGAGCAGCTGGGACTTGAACTGGCACCCATATGGGATGCCAGCATTGCAGGTGGCAGCTTTACCCACTATGTCACAGCGCCGGCCCCCTGTAACTCTTTCAAAATCAGTAAATAAGTGTTAAAAAAAAGAGAGAGCAAGAGATAAATTTCTGCAAAGTTCCTTTAGACCACTTTTTTCTCCATCTGCCTCTTCCCCACACCTGTCTATCTCTATCCATCTGTTTCTCCCTTTCTTCTTTCTCTTTATCTGTCCCCAACATAAATAAACTCCTGACAACTGAAATAACAAACTTTTTGGTTTAGTTCCAGAAGATAAACTGTATTTCTATAAATTTAGTCACTTTGGTATTATCCCAAAATCTACACATCAACTAAAATGGTTGATCAGTGCATTTTATTTTCATGATGAATTGGGAAAAGACCATAAATAGAGGTATTTACTGCAGACAATTATACACTGGTTTATTTAAAACAAGCACATAACCTGGCATATGTGCCACTGAAATAAACTTTATGACCACATAATTTCCTGAGACAATAAATATATCACCAATAAAAACTGGCATGGCTCCAGAATAAGTACAGTATTGCCTTATTCAGTTATATCTCTAGTATTGTTAAACGATTTCCTAGCCTTTCTCAGTGAATTTATCCCCTGGAAATGTCTGGGTACCAGGAGTTACCAGCTCTCCATTTCAACTCACCTTTCCTTTCTCTGTAATATCTGAGCTCTTTTGACTCTTGTCCTCATAATCTGTGAAACTTAATACTTGCTATTATAGGTAAGAAACACTCCGCTGTCCACTTCCTGTCTTCAGTATTCATCCTAATCATACCACTTCAACTCAGTTTCTTGCCAATCAGAGGGGATGCGATCAATAGCTGTTTCTCAAGAAAACTAGTCAGGTATGTTTGTGGGGGATGACATACAGATTTTTGGAGAAAGGCTTTTCAGAAGAAAAGGAAAACAGAACTTATGTGATTACTTCTATAAATCGAAGATGAAATAGAAAAAGTACTAATTCTGTGTAAACATCATAGGAGCTCCTGGTTGCTGCAATTTTCACCTTTCACAACACATGATGTCTCTTACTGTGGTCATAGATCGCCTGCAAGCCAGTAAGCCTGAAATGTTTCCTACCTATGATGGCCATTCTCCCATAGAAATTCCATTATTTAGAGGTTTGGGAAAACCCACTCAAAACATGTAACCCTTATGCCAGTACAATCTGTGCACTGCACGTAGAGCCTATGCTTTCACACCAGAGTCCTGGTTCTATTTTCTTTTCTCAGTCTCTGATTTCCAAGTCAGTAATTTTCCTCATCTGATTCCAAGAGAAAGAACAAAATTTGAAAATCAAATGTAAAATATCTCTATTGATGAATGTGCAATATACATAATAAGATTATGGCCTTTTCTCTTTCAGAATACCAGCTGCCAGAGGTCAGGTTATATGAGTTAGGTTCTGCAGGAATTGCTCAGTTCTTTTTCTGGTACATACATATTCATCCCAGATAGGTGCTTGTTTAAAATAAAATGCTAAAATCATGTATTTTATGTGTAGATTCATACCTCCCTGTTCCCAAAGCGGAATAAATATAACTCCGGGTTTAGCAGCTAGCTAAGAGCACATTGTGGCATGTTTCCAACAGAGTATCTCTAGAAAACAATCCCTGGGGGTTGTAAATAATGGCACCAAACCACCACCACTTGAGAAAAAGGGTAACAAAGGAGGTTTTTTTTTTTTTTTTTTTTCCCCTAAAATGACCAAGAGAATGGCTGTCTACTTTTGTGACAGTTAAATACAAATTGCAAGCTCCCAGTCTATTCTCTGCTCTTAGGAAGAATTAACGTTTTCTTATCTTTCAGTACCCTATTTGATGTATCTTAACCTTGCAAGACTTTTTTATGTCTTAGTTTATTAAAATAAATGTTGTACTTTGTTAGTGTGACCAAAAATAAACTATGGCTCATATTGTGCGTAGGTTCTTGCTCATGACAGTCCAGACTGCTAACAGATTGCTAATATGTTAACAACTCTATTATAAGACTCTCACAATGCAATTCTTAATGCCATTTGTGAAGTTGATTTCTCCATGTTAAAGAAATATTTTACAGGAATGTTGAGGACCCCATACACTTTCTACATGCAAATGTTTACAGAAGTGTAAGGGATTCTGAGGGTTGAGTCTTTTAATATTCTTGCTCCAATTTTACCATTTGGGGAACCAGATTACTGATTAAAATAGAAAGGATCTCTGTCTCCTTGCCCGGATCTACATATAATAAAATTAAAAGTACTCTAAATGCAGAAGTTTCTTGAAATGATGTAGGCTTCAAAAATTAAATATGACTGAACTCAAATACTGAAATTTGACTTTTATTTAGTTCCTCTTTCCAAGGACACTGGTGAAAACTTTCAGTTAGATGTGACTCAGAGTTTTTTTTACTCCTAACACGGTCCAGATTTTACACAGGATGTTACATTAGGGGTCTTCAAAAAGTCCACAGAAAAATGCATTGCATGAAAAAATTATGCATCAATTTCAAAATTTCTGCAAATTTTAAATCATTTAAATTAATTTTCCACAAACTGAATTTTTACAAATTAACAGATATTTTTAATTGTACATATTTTTGAGGTACCATGTGATGTCTCAATACATGTATACATTGTGTAATGTCCAATAAGGGAAACATATGTCTCTTCAAACATGTAACATTTCTTTATGGTGAAAAGCCAGAAGTTAAAAGTATAATGCTGGTTACCAGAGGCTAGGGGGCAAAGATAGAAGAAAGGCTGATGAATGAGTACTAGGTTATAGCTAGATTGGAATAAGAAGTTACGGGATTCTATTGCACAACAGGGCTGACTATAGATAATGCACTGTATATTTCTCCATTAAAAACAAAACAACGAGGAGATGGGATTTCACAAATATTTTGAAAGTCTCTTGTATATTATTTATACATGGTATTATTCTTTAATAAATTCTATTATTGTTTGTTTCACAGAGCCTTGATTCTGTTTTGTGAAAGAGGAGGCTGGCTTTAGGTAGAAGGGTGGATGGTACTTAATAGGATGAATATATAGTATATCATCACTATGATAGTGACACCTTCTGATAAATGGATAATTAATTTTGTCATTGTGTTAACATCAGAGAATATACTTACACAAATATCATAGAGATGGCTACTACATCACTAGGTTATAAAAGCCCATAGCACCACTGCCATATATACAATCTTTCATCAATCAATACATTGTTACGTGATGCATGACTGCACATTCAATATAAGAACTGTTCTCCATAGATATATCCCAGTAAAGTTTCATAAAATGAGTTCTAACTTTTTAAAAATCATCTGTTCTTTTTCTAAAATGCCTTCATTAAGTTAGGAAAATATTCTGTAGAATGTTGTCATGCTGCCATCTTCAAATTTCTGATTGGTATCATTAGTGAGGATCAGACAATGACTCAGATCGATCTACAGGATTTACTGAGCATTTAATTGCCCAACACTGTGGCAGACACTATGTATAAATAAATTTTCTATAATAAGTATCTAATATTCTAGTTTTTCTTTTAAAAGCATTCTTTCTGCAAAATAAATACAGATTATTTGTTCATAAGATGAACATTTTTAGAGTGATTTAGATTCAGGCACAGTAAGATTCAGGTGCTCATACAATATTTCATAGAACCTTTCATTCTCTCTATTCAACCTCTGAATTCACCAAAGATTATCAGCACCAGTTGAGACAAAGGCATTGAATCCAAGGAAGGCATAGATTCCAAAGGAAATTCAAGGAGTTGTTATAGGAAGTGAATTGAATGGATGCTCTAGTACATGTTCACTATTCCCTCACCTTAAAAATATTTACCTTGGACTCTAAATAATACCAAAAGTCACATTCAATCCTACTAAACTCCCTTTGCTCTTTAAAAATTTACCAAACTATCAATACCAATTGTATGATCTCTGATATCATACATAGGGATTGTCTATTATGATCCAATATGTAGAACTCAGATCACAGCAATTCAACAAGTGAAATTTAAGTGTTCCTTCCACGATTTTTAAAATCTATTTTTCTTTGTTCAAATCAAGGCTTGTGCTTTCATATCAAGCACTACAGAGACATACCACATTAAAAGCCTGCCCTCTGCCGGTGCCGCGGCTCACTAGGCTAATCCTCCGCCTAAGGCGCTGGCACCCCGGGTTCTAGTCCTGGTTGGGGCGCCAGATTCTGTCCCGGTTGCTCCTCTTCCAGTCCAGCTCTCTGCTGTGTCCCGGGAGTGCAGTGGAGGATGGCCCAGGTCCTTGGACCCTGCACCCACATGGGAGACCAGGAGGAAGCACCTGACTCCTGGCTTCGGATCAGTGCAGTGTGCTGGCCACAACGCACAGGCCATAGCAGCCACTTGGGGGGTGAACCAACGGAAAAGGAAGAACTTTCTCTCTGTCTCTCTCTCTCACTGTCCACTCTGCCTGCAAAAAAAAAAAAAAAAAAAAGCCTGCCCTCTGAAGGGCATATTATAAAGGATTCTCAGCAAAGAAGAAGGCTAGTTGAATACATTATTAGTATTTTGTTGTAGACTTCAATTTTTTAATATTTTAAGCATAAGTAATTAATTTTAAACTGAATTTCTATAAGTACAGTTCTGCAACATGACAAAGCAAAGAGCTAAGGCAAATTGGAGAGTGATTCAAAGATTTTAGCCAATATTCCTTTTAAAATTTATGCCATTAGTCAACATTTTTGATCAATGACAGTTATTTGAAAAAGTCTTTCTGAAGCGAGAAAACAGGTTAAGATCCACAGAACTGAATGTAATTATTCATATAGGACTGTAGCCCACAATCCAAATCCTATAATGCCTTATGCTTTAAGTTAGCAAACTAGCCTCTCAGCATGACTTCACATAAAAAATCCTCATTACACCACAGTGTGCTTGGAAGAGCTCATACTGATCTACATAAAACATCTTTAAAAGCAAGGAAGAAAATATCCACTGCCTGACACTGGAGTCAAGTTGACTATGACATTATCATTTTCAAGATGAGAAAACATAGAGAGGTTAAGTGACTGAAGAAGGTCACACATTTCCTCTGTCTAAAGGAGGGTGACAGTTTTGTTTTAAAAATTTGGAGAACTAGAAACAGTATTATTGATGCAGTCACAGATCGACAAGCACCGTACCCTCTGGCTGTAGCATGCTATTAGTAATGTGCAGATCCTCATACATCATGTGTCATTGCTGTTTTTCTCCTGTGTGAGTAATTAATCACTACAATGATGCTGAAGTTCCAAGATTTTTTTCAGCTTTGTATTTATTTTAGCATAAAAGCTTACCGATTTATTTATAGTTCTCCTAAATCTCATGAAATATACATATTTTGCTATATTAGATAACTGAAACTCAGTAACCTCTATATTTCAGTAATATAGCATATCAGAAAACATGGAGGAAAGACACACATCTCTAGATGATTCAATACTTGGTTCCCTTCAAACTGCTTTATATGTTTTCACTAATTTTCCTAATAATATGTCAGACTGACATCACACCAGACCATTCAGTGTGGCCCAATTTCCCCAATATCCAATGACAATTTCAACCTTAAAAACAATGCTCAGGATTACTAACCATCAAAGAAATGCAAATCAAAACCGAAATGAGATTTCACCTTCTATAGCTCTTCTATAGAAATCAACAAGCAACAAACACTGCTGAGGATGTGGGCGCAAAGGGTACCCTAGTCCACTGTTGGTGGGAATGTAAACTGGTACAGCCACTGTGGAAGACAGCACAGGTATGACTGCAGAACAGAATACATTTAAAGAGATCCTTCGGGGATGTCACAATTTTAACACTGTAAGCCTTGAGAGAAGACACAGAAGTGGAAAGTCACACATATTTTCATAGTTCTATTTGAACAAAACACATAATGATTTGAATAGAGTACTATAGAATTAGAATATATCAGAGAAATCCAGTTTTAGCTGTTTTCCCCTGCCCACATATCCTAATTTTTTTTTTTTTTTTAGCATCTACTTTATCCAGAATCCTAGAGAAGTATGGATCATATGAAACATGACATTGGCCACAACTGGGTCAGACACAAGATTGCAGCTTTCCTTATGGCAATCAAATTTGTTTTGGAAAGAGATTCAAGATAGTCACTGAGCCTTTCCATTTGAATAGTACTTTAAGCAAGGATTAAAGTAGACAATTTGGGAACAGACACATTTGAATCAGAAAAAGCCAGTCTAAAGAAAGAGGATAACATTCTGTAGAAGCAGAGAAAATAGACTGAGTGACTCTAGAAAGAGATGATAGAAGGAAGAACTGTTGATGCTCTAATTCTAGTTTCAAGACTCATCAACATGCTTTGTCCTGTCTTGTATCAGCCCCGCCTTGTCCTCCTCTATCAGTCATGACTGATTACAAGTAACAGAGGAAAGTTTAATATCCTAACCCAAACCTAAAAATACTAGAGAGAAATCAGATAGTTTAGCTGAGTTCTGAAGGATGTCTCATCACCAGGAAAGAAACTGGGACCAGGATTAAAACAAAAGACATGATAGTTTGGCACATCTAAGCTGCTAAAGACATGGACCATAAAAAAATGAGTATTGCAGGGCCAGCGCCATGGCTCACTTGGCTAATCCTCTGCCTGTGGTGCCGGCATCCCATATGGGCACCGGGTTCTAGTCCCAGTTGCTCCTCTTCCAGTCCAGCTCTCTGCTGTGGCCTCGGAGGGCAGTGGAGGATGGCCCAAGTTCTTGGGCCCCAGCAACCGCATGGGAGACCAGGAAGAAAGCACCTGGCTCTTGGCTTCAGGCTGGCCGTAGCGGCCATTTGGGGAGTGAACCAATGGAAGGAAGACCTTTCTCTTTGTCTCTCTCTCTCTGTCTATAACTCTACCTGTCAAAAAAAAAAAAAATGGGTATTACTACTCAAGTTAACTAGCTCTATTTTATCTTCTCTTTCAGCTCTCTCCTCAAGACTCAAAATCCTGACACAGAACCTGCATCAGTTTGTACATGCACATTGGTCAGTAGGGCATTTTGATGAGAAATCTACAACAAGGCTAATCATAATGAGACAAAGAAAATTTCTCCAAAGAAATTAGAAATCGGGTTGGATAGAAACTGGTTCAAAGTGCAAGTGTTCAAAGTACAATAGCCTTCTGGCAAAGTTTCCTGTATACATATTTTAACAACTTAAGCTAAGGTGAGTGAGGTCTGATTTTCTGCAATCAGGATGAACATTTTTAATTTATTTTGCTAGTCAATGAAGATACACTGAATATTTTTCATCAGAACTCTGTTTTTAGGTGGGACAAATGGAGGCAATTTAAGATTCTCAATACTTAAGAGGAGAGTAATTGCAACAGTCTAAGAGAAGGATACTGGAGAAGCTCAACCGAGAAAATAGTAGAAGACTTCAAAAAGTTCTTGGAAAAAAAGCAATGATGAGATAAATTTATTTGGGCACAGAAACTTTGAAATCCTTGCAGTTTTTCTGTTACTATTCATTTTTCATCTTCAGCTTTTTGAAGATACCTCCTAAAAGAGCAAGAGTGGATATGTGACCAATTGTTCAGGGGAAAATGGATAAAGTGTTATATTTGACTGATAAAGGAGAAATAGAAGAGAAATGTAAGAAGTAAAGCTTCAGTGTATGATGAGAGGAAGTTGTCACACACACAGTTTCTACCAAGCTCTAAGTAGAGAAAGAATTAATTCACAGCTTCTCAGTGCCACCATAGAAAACATAAGACTCAAACATAAGAACTAAAACACTAAGGATAGAAAAATAATACTTACTTAACACAGGACATATTATTTTACTTCAGATAAAAACATATTTTGGAGATACATGTGTTGATTATTCCAGCACCAAAGGACAGAGAAAATCTAAAGAGATATTACCTGTGGGAGACTGAAATAGAAGAGTATTTCAGGCATGGAAAGCCAAGACACTGCAGGGGAAAAAAAAAAGACCTAAATCAAAGATCTCTGTGAGTGAGATGCCAGTGGAAAGAACGGGCCATCAAAGAAGGAGGTACCTTTCTCTGAAGGGAGGAGAGAACTTCCACTTTGATTATGGCCTTGTCTAAATGAGATCAGAGTTGGCAAACTCAAACGGCCTCCATAGCCTTGGCAACTCATGATAAGAGCTTAAGGTGATTACTGACGCCATAAACAAGAGTGTCAATTGTTAAATCAACAACAGGAGTCACTGTGCACTTACTCCTCATGTAGGATCTCTGGCCTTAATGTGCTGTACTATGTGAATTAATGGTATAACTAGTACTCAAACAGTACTTTATACTTTGTGTTTCTGTGTGGGTGCAAACAGCTGAAATCTTTACTTAGTACATACTAAATTGCTCTTCTGTATATAAAGATAATTGAAAAATGAATCTTGATGTGAATGGAATGGGAGAGGGAGTGGGAGATGGGAGGGTTGCGGGTGGGAGGAAAGTTATGGGGAGAAAAAGCCACTGTAATCCAAAAGCTGTACTTTGGAAATTTATATTTATTAAATAAAAGTAAAAAAAAGAAAACTCCTTATTCTTACTCTTAGAATAAAAATTTTCCTTACCTTATTTTTCTTCATTTCAAACAAGGAACAGATCATGATGAAGATATTGTTGAAACATGATCTTCAAAAAGTTTGTGTATTAATAGGATTAAAAGGTAATGCATACTTTCCATGAACTTTTTGAAGTCCCCTTGCATGAGCTGCTACTCAAGATTACAGAATGTCAGGGCCAGCGTCATGGCACAGTTGGTTAATCCTCCACCTGCAACGCCAGTATTCCGTATGGGCACTGGTTCTAGTCCTGGCTGCTCCTCTTCCAATACAGCTCTCTGCTATGGCCTGGGAAAACAGTAGAAGATGGCCCAGGTGCTTGGAGCCCCTGTACCTGCATGGGAAACCAGGAAGAAGCATCTGGCTCCAGGCTTTGGATCGGTGTAGCTCTGGCCGTTGCAGCCATTTGGGGAGTGAACCAACGGAAGGAAGACCTTTCTCTCTGTCTCTCCTTCTCAATGTCTGTAACTCTACTTCTCAAATAAATAAATAAAATCTTAAAAAAAAAAAAAGATTACAGAATGTATGATAGCTGCATGATAGACACTAAAAGTCAATATTTTTGTGGAGGGCAGCATTGTTTGTGTTGTGGGAAGGAATGCAATAGTGAGGAAATGAATGCTGGAGGAATCACAGGTCATTGGGAGAGGGAGCATCTACAGAATTAGGAGTCACAACAAGAAAACTAAATTTCTGTTTCATAAATCCAGAAAATCAATTCAAGAACACGAAAAATGTTTGGCTTAATTTCTGCTTATATTAATGAAGGTTAGCTTGCTACTGATCTATCCACATCTCCAGTAGAACAAGCATGGTCAAAATATAAAAAAGGCACTGGAAATGATCCAAGGCAGTGAGGAGTTGAGAGCTAAGATCACAGAGAGAAAGAAAGCACAGAAAATTGAGCTACTCCTGCACTCCTCTCTGGAATCTATAAATTCCAAAGCATCAGTTGAGAATATGATAAAAAAAAATGGTACCTTAGAGACTAAGATGACAAATATACTGTTAAGCCCTTGCAAAGAGCTTGGGCAACAAACACTGGAGTTCATAAAATACAACATAAAAGTATAATCTGTATGATGCCGCTTATATAAAAACAACTACTATACAAAATACAAGATACTTATGATGTTGAAGGTAAGAATAGATTTTTATCTTTGGTGGATGGGGAAGGAGATATACGAGTCATTGAATAGCTTTCGGTGTGCTGGAAAATTCTACCTTTTGATCTGTATAGTAAGTTAGTGAAGTTGGTTCATGCTGTGATAACTCACTAACTTGTATGTTTATGATTTGTATACCTTTATATAAATAATTTAAACTCATTAAAGCTATTCAAAATAAGATAAATAATATAACAATTAGTTAAACCTGGCCTTGATTTTATTAACATCTTAGTTATTTTTCTTAACATCTTAGTTACATTTTCTGCTGTTACAATACAATCTCACAGACTAGGTAATTTAAAGAAATGCATCTTTCACAGTTGTGGAGCCTTAGAAGTCTGAAGAGTATGGCCCTGGCATCTGACAAGATTCTCTATACTTGATCGGCTCATGGCAGAAGGGCAAAAAGCATCCAGGAGACTGAGAAAAATCAGACCAACTCACTTAAAAATATTTTTGTAAGGCAGAGGGATAGAGAGACACAAACAGAGACAGATAGAGGCAGAGTGCTCACCTGACATTGTTTCACCTCCCAAATGCCCAGAACAGCTAGAGCAGGGCTAGTCCAAACCAGGAACCAGGAACTCAATCTGGGTCTCCCACATGTGTGGCAGGGACAGAACGCTTAAGATATTTGCTTAGCCTGCTGCCTCTAAGAGTCTGCATTAACAGGAAGCTAAAATCAGGAGCCACAGCAGGAACTTGTGCCCAGGTACCCTGATATGGGACACAGCTGTCTTAAATGGTGGCTTAACTTTTCAGCTGAATGTCTACCTCATGACTCAATTTCACAACAAATCCACTTTCATGACAACGATCCCATTCCTGTAATATCAGTCCATTCATGAGAGTGGAGCCCTCATGACCTAATCACCCATCTCAAAGATCTGATTATTTTATTTTTTACTATTCTTTTTTAATGATTTTATTTATTTATTTATTTATTTATTTGAAAATCAGTGTTACACAGAGAGAAAAGGAGAGGCACAGAAAGAGAGAAAGGTCTTCCATTCGCTGGTTCACTCTCCAATTGGCCGCAACAGCCAGAGCTGCGTCGATCCAAAGCCAGGAACCAGGAGCCTCCTCTGGATCTCCCAGGACGGTGCAGGGGCCCAAACACTTGGGCCATCCTCCACTACTTTCCCAAGCCATAGTACAGAGCTGGATCGGAAGTGGAGCAGCTGGGACTTGAACCAGTACCCATATGGGATGCCAGCACTACAGGCGACAGCTTTACCTGCACCACAGCACCAGCCCTTATTTTTTACTATTTTTAAAAAGTCTTTAACTGACACATAATTGTACACATTTGTAGAGTACATGTATACATTGTGTAAGGACTCAATTCTTTACACAGTTACAATGGCAATACATTTCAACATGAGTTTGAGAGAAAATACTCAAATCTTGTGCAGCAGGATGCTTAAATTCATGTCCTTCTCAGCACTTCTTGGAAAGTGGAATTACAAAATACATTTATTCTGATAGGAAAATATTTGAAATTAATACCAACTAGGGGTTTTCAGAAAAAATCATGAAAATGTATATTACCAAAAAATCATCTATGGATTTGAACATTT